>NC_081389.1:600000-900000 GCF_030684315.1 Stegostoma tigrinum | reverse complement strand
TGAGGGTAGTGAAGTCACAAATAAGTCACAAATAATTTCAAAGTCGCAGGAGTGTACTGGCAGGCAGGAAGGTGGTTTGAAGTGTGTCTACTTCAATGCCAGCCGCATCCAGAATAAGATGGGTGACTTGTAGCATGGATTAGTACCTGGGACTTCGATGTTGTGGCCATTTTGAAGACATGGACAAAGCAGGGACAGGAATGGTTGTGAAATGTGAGGCTAGATGAACTCAGCAGGCCCAGCAGCATCTCAGGAGCACAAAAGCTGACGTTTCGGGCCTAGACCCTTCATCAGAGAGGGGGATGGGGTGAGGGTTCTGGAATAAATAGGGAGAGGCGGACCGAAGATGGAGAGAAAAGCAGATAGGTGGAGAGGAGAGTATAGGTGGGGAGGTAGGGAGGGGATAGGTCAGTCCAGGGAAGATGCCTCCTCTTTGTAGGTTACGTGGAACAGTCCCTTTTCCGCACCTACACAGGCCCCAAATCCCACCTCTTCCTCCGTTACATTGATGACTGTATCGGCGCCGCCTCTTGCTCCGCAGAGGAGCTCGAACAGTTCATCCACTTCACCAACACCTTCCACCCCAACCTTCAGTTCACCTGGGCCATCTCCAGCACATCCCTCACCTTCCTGAATCTCTCAGTCTCCATCTCAGGCAACCAGCTTGTAACTGATGTCCATTTCAAGCCCACCGACTCCCACAGGTATCTAGAATACACCTCCTCCCACCCACCCTCCTGCAAAAATTCCATCCCCTATTCCCAATTCCTCCGCCTCCGCCGCATCTGCTCCCACGATGAGGCATTCCACTCCCGCACATCCCAGATGTCCAAGTTCTTCAAGGACCGCAACTTTCCCCCCACAGTGGTCAAGAACGCCCTTGACCGCGTCTCCCGCATTTCCCGCAACACATCCCTCACACCCCGCCCCCGCCACAACCGCCCAAAGAGGATCCCCCTCGTTCTCACACACCACCCGACCAACCTCTGGATACAACACATCATCCTCCGACACTTCCGCCATCTACAATCCAACCCCATCACACAAGACATTTTTCCATCCTCACCCCTGTCTGCTTTCCGGAGAGACCACTCTCTCCGTGACTTCTTTGTTCGCTCCACACTGCCCTCCAACCCCACCACACCCGGCACCTTCCCCTGCAACCACAGGAAATGCTACATTTGCCCCCACACCTCCTCCCTCACCGCTATCTCAGGCCCCAAGATGACTTTCCACATTAAGCAGAGGTTCACCTGCACATCTGCCAATGTGGTATACTGCATCCACTGTACCCGGTGTGGCTTCCTCTACATTGGGGAAACCAAGTGGAGGCTCGGGGACCGCTTTGCAGAACACCTCCGCTCGGTTCGCAATGAACAACTGCGCCTCCCAGTCGCAAACCATTTCCACTCACCCTCCCATTCTTCAGATGACATGTCCATCATGGGCCTCCTGCAGTGCCACAATGATGCCATCTGAAGGTTGCAGGAACAGCAACTCATATTCCGCCTGGGAACCCTGCAGCCCAATGGTATCAATGTGGACTTCACCAGTTTCAAAATCTCCCCTTCCCCCACCGCATCCCTAAACCAGCCCAGTTCATCCCCTCCCCCCCGTACCACACAACCAGCCCAGCTCTTCCCCTCCACCCACTGCATCCCAAAACCAGTCCAACCTGTCTCTGCCTCCCTAACCTGTTCTTCCTCTCACCCATCCCTTCCTCCCACCCCAAGCTGCACCTCCAGCTCCTACCTACCAACCTCATCCCACCTCCTTGACCTGTCCGTCTTCCCTGGACTGACCTATCCCCTCCCTACCTCCCCACCTATACTCTCCTCTCCACCTATCTTCTTTTCTCTCCATCTTCGGTCCGCCTCCCCCTCTCTCCCTATTTATTCCAGAACCCTCACCCCATCCCCCTCTCTGATGAAGGGTCTAGGCCCAAAACGTCAGCTTTTGTGCTCCTGAGATGCTGCTGAGCCTGCTGTGTTCATCCAGCCTCACATTTCATTATCTTGGATTCTCCAGCATCTGCAGTTCCCATTATCACAGGAATGGTTGTTGCAGGTTCTGGGGCTTAGATGTTTCAGTAATGTCAGGGAAGGTAGTAAAAGAAGGGGAGGTGTGGCACTATTAGTCAAGGACAGTATTACGGTGACAGAAAGGATGTTTGATGAGGAATTGTCTACTGAGGTAGTAGGGGCTGAGGTTAGAAACAGGAAAGGAGAGGTCACCCTGTTGGGAGTTTTCTATAGGCCTCCGAAAAGTTCCAGGGGTGTAGAGGAAAGGATTTCCAAGATGATTCTGGAAAGGAGTGAAAGTAACAGGGTAGTTGTTATGGGGAACTTTAACTTTCCAAATATTGACTGGAATACTTTAGACGGGCCAGTTTTTGTCCAATGTGCACAGGAGGGTTTTCTGACACAGCATGTAGAGAGGCCAACAAGAGACGAGGCCACGTTGGATTTGGTTCTCGGTATTGAACCAGGCCAGGTGTTAGAATTGGAGGTAGGTGAGCACTTCAGTGATAGTGACCACAGTTCAGTTACGTTTACCTTAGTGATGGAAAGGGATAGGTGTATACCGCAGGGCCAGAGTTATAGCTGCGGGAAAGGCAATTATGAGGCGATTAGGCAAAATTTCAGATGGTTAGGATGGGGAAGGAAATTGCAGGGGCTAGGCACAATTGAAATGTGCAGCTTGTTCAAGGAACAGCTACTGTGTGTCCTTGATAAGTATGTACTTTTCAGGCAGGGGGAAGTGGTCGAGCGAGGGAACCACGGTTTACTGAAGAAGTTGATTCTCTTGTCAAGAGGAAGAAAGAGGCTTGTGTAAAGATGAGGTGTGAAGGCTCAGTTAGGGCGCTTGAGAGTTACAAGTTAGCCAGGAAGGACTTAAAGAGAGAGCTAAGAAGAGCCAGGAGGGGACATGAGAAGTCTTTGGCAGGTGGGGATCAAGGAAAAACCTAAAGCTTTCTATAGGTATGTCAGCAATGAAAGAATGACGAGAGTAAGATTAGGGCCAGTCAAGGACAGTAGTGGAAAGTTGTGTGTGGAGTCTGAAGAGATGCGGGAGGTGCTAAATGAATATTTTTAGTCAGTATTCACATGGGAAAAAGACAATGTTGTCGAGGAGGATACTGAGATACTGGCTATTAGACTAGACAGGATTAAGGTTCATGAGGAGGAGGTGTTAGCAATTCTGGAAAGTGTGAAAATAGGTAAATCCCCTGGGCCAGATGGGATTTATCCTAGGATTCTTTGGGAAGATAGGGAGGAGATTGCAGAGCCTTTGACTTTGATCTTTCTGTCATCATTGTCTACAGGAATAGTGCCAGAAGACTGGAGGATAGCAAATGTTGTCCCCTTGTTCAAGAAGGGGAGTAGAGACAACCCTGGTAATTATAGGCCAGTGAGCCTTACTTCGGTTGTGGGTAAAATGTTGGAAAGGATTATAAGAGATAGGATTTATAATAATCTAGAAAGGAATAATTTGATTTGGGATAGTTAACACAGTTTTATAAAGGGTAGGTCATGCCTCACAAACCTTATTGAGTTCTTTGAGAAGGTGACCAAACAGGTGGATGAGGGTAAAGCAGTTGATGTGGTGTATATGGATTTCAGTAAAGCATATGATAAGGTTCCCCACAGTAGGCTATTGCAGAAAATACGAAGGCATGTGATTGAGGGTAATTTAGCAGTTTGGATCAGAAATTGGCTAGCTGTTTTTTGAGTGCGAGCAGCAGCGGAGGCAAGACGGACCCGGAAGACTGCAGCTAAGGTAAAGCAGTTTATTTTTAAAATTACTTACCGATAGCGGGCAGCGGTGTTTTTTTTTTCCTCTTTCAGAGAAGGAGCGGGAGCACCAGAGGAAGTGACGAGGACCAGAGGGGCAGCCGGGAAGGAAAGCAGTGACCATATATAGCAGCAAGGCGGCTAAACCCGAGACTCTACAACTGTAGTGTCTCCCACCCGCCCTCCTCCTCTAACCTAGTTCATAAGGTAAGGTTCATTCTAAACTTTCTCTATTGAATATAAGTTTGTTATTAATTTGTTATTATTACTTGAAGTAAGCTTTCTGCTTTAGTATTGAGTGGGTGTTCAGATAAGTGGGGTATGGATGCTAGGGCAGTTGCTTGCTCCTCCTGCAGAATGTGGCAGTTGGGAGATGTGGCACACGTCTCCACTGGCTACATCTGCGGGAAGTGCACCCAGCTACAGCTCCTTGAAAACCGTGTTAGGGAAATGGAGCTGGAGCTGGATGAACTACGGATCATTCGGGAGGCAGAGGGGGTAATTGAGAGGAGTTATCGGGAGTTGGTCACTCCTAAGGCTCAGGACGAGGATAGATGGGTTACAGTTAGGGGGAGGAAAGGGGACAGACAGACAGTGCAGAGATCCCCTGTGGGCATTCCCCTCAGCAATAAGTATACCGTTTTGGATACTGCTGGGGGGGATGACCTACCAGAGGAAAGCCATAGTAGTCAGTTCTCTGGCACTGAGCCTGACACTGTGGCAAAGAAGGGAAGGGGGCGGAATAGAAAAGTACTCATGGTAGGGGACTCGATAGTTAGGGGAATCGACAGGAGATTTTGTGGGCAAGATCGGGATTCCCGGAAGGTATGTTGCCTCCCTGGTGCCAGGGTCCGGGACGTCTCCGATCGGGTGTATAAAGTTCTAAAAGGGGAGGGCGAACAGCCAGAAATCGTGTTACATATTGGCACAAACGATATAGCCAGAAATAGGTTTGAGGATATAAAAAGTGATTTCAGGGAGTTAGGATGGAAGCTGCAGAGCAGGACGAACAGAGTAGTGTTCTCTGGTTTAATACCGGTGCCACGAGATAGCGAGGTGAGGAACAGGGAGCGGGCGCAGCTGAACACGTGGCTACGCAGCTGGTGTAGGAGGGAGGGCTTCAGATATGTTGATAATTGGGATGCCTTCTGGGGAAGGTGGGACCTGTACAAGAAGGACGGGTTGCATCTGAACTGGAAGGGGACCAATGTCCTGGGTGGAAGGTTTGCTCGAGTAGTTCGAGAGGGTTTAAACTAGTATGGCAGGGGGGTGGGAACCTGAGCTGTATACCAGAGGTGAGCGTTGATGCAGGTGAGGCAGTAGCAAGAGGTAGACCAGCTAGTGGGAAGGATTTTCCTGGGAAGGAAACAAGGGATCGGTTAAAGTGTGTTTGCTTTAATGCAAGGAGTATCAGGAATAAAAGTGATGAACTTAGAGCATGGATCAGTACCTGGTGCTATGATGTTGTGGCCATAACAGAGACATGGGTTTCTCATGGGCAGGAATGGTTGCTGGATGTTCCAGGGTTTAGAACATTTAAAAAGAATAGGGAGGGGGGAAAAAGAGGAGGGGGTGTAGCACTACTAATCAGAGAGGGTATCACAGCTACAGAAGCTTCCTTTGTCGAGGAAGATCTGCCTACTGAGTCAGTATGGGTGGAAATTAGGAACAGCAAGGGAGTAGTCACCTCGTTAGGGGTTTACTACAGGCCCCCCAATAGCAGCAGGGAGATTGAAGAAAGCATAGGTCGACAGATTTTGGAAAAGTGTGCACGCAGTAGGGTTGTTGTAATGGGTGACTTTAACTTTCCTAATATTGATTGGAACCTCCTTCGAGCAGAAGATTTGAATGGAGCTGTTTTTGTAAGGTGTGTTCAGGAGGGTTTCCTAACGCAGTACGTTGACAGGCCGACGAGGGGAGAGGCCATTCTAGACTTGGTGCTCGGAAACGAGCCGGGGCAGGTATCAGATCTTGTGGTGGGAGAGCATTTTGGTGATAGTGACCATAACTGCCTCACATTCTACATAGCGATGGAGAAGGAGAGGATTAGGCAGAATGGGAGGATATTTAATTGGGGAAGAGGAAACTATGATGCGATTAGACATGAGTTAGGAAGCATGGACTGGGAGCAGTTGTTCCATGGTAAGGGAACTATAGACATGTGGAGACGGTTTAAGGAACAGTTGTTGGGAGTGATGAGTAAATATGTCCCTCTGAGACAGGCAAGAAGGGGTAAGATTAAGGAACCTTGGATGACGAGAGCGGTGGAGCTTCTAGTGAAAAGGAAGAAGGTAGCTTACATAAGGTGGAGGAAGCTAGGGTCAAGTTCAGCTAGAGAGGATTACGTGCAGGCAAGGAAGGAGCTCAAAAATGGTCTGAGGAGAGCCAGGAGGGGGCACGAGAAAGGCTTGGCAGAAGGAATCCGGGAAAACACAAAGGCATTTTACACTTACGTGAGGAATAAGAGAATGGTCAAAGAAAGAGTAGGGCCGATCAGGGATAGCATAGGGAACTTGTGTGTGGAGCCTGAGGAGGTAGGGGAAGCCCTAAGTGAGTTTTTTGCTTCTGTCTTTACGAAAGAAACGAACTTTGTAGTGAATGAAACCTTTGAAGAGCAGGTGTGCATGCTGGAATGGATAGAGATAGACGAAGCTGATGTGCTGAAAATTTTGTCAAACATTAAGATTGACAAGTCGCCAGGCCCGGATCAGATTTGTCCTCGGCTGCTTTGGGAAGTGAGAAATGCAATTGCTTCGCCACTTGCGAAGATCTTTGCATCCTCACTCTCCACTGGAGTCGTACCTGAGGACTGGAGAGAGGCAAATGTAATTCCTCTCTTCAAGAAAGGAAATAGGGAAATCCCCGGCAATTATAGACCGGTAAGTCTCACGTCTGTCGTCTGCAAGGTGTTAGAAAGGATTCTGAGGGATAAGATTTATGACCATCTGGAAGAGCATGGCTTGATCAAATACAGTCAACACGGCTTTGTGAGGGGTAGGTCATGCCTTACAAACCTTATCGAGTTTTTTGAGGATGTGACTAGAAAAGTTGATGAGGGTCGAGCTGTGGATGTGGTGTATATGGACTTCAGTAAGGCATTTGATAAGGTTCCCCATGGTAGGCTCATTCAGAAGGTCAGGAGGAATGGGATACAGGGGAACTTAGCTGCTTGGATACAGAATTGGCCGGCCAACAGAAGACAGCGAGTGGTAGTAGAAGGAAAATATTCTGCCTGGAAGTCAGTGGTGAGTGGAGTTCCACAGGGCTCTGTCCTTGGGCCTCTACTGTTTGTAATTTTTATTAATGACTTGGACGAGGGAATTGAAGGATGGGTCAGCAAGTTTGCAGACGACACAAAGGTCGGAGGTGTCGTTGACAGTGTAGAGGGCTGTTGTAGGCTGCAGCGGGACATTGACAGGATGCAGAGATGGGCTGAGAGGTGGCAGATGGAGTTCAACCTGGATAAATGCGAGGTGATGCATTTTGGAAGGTCGAATTTGAAAGCTGAGTACAGGATTAAGGATAGGATTCTTGGCAGCGTGGAGGAACAGAGGGATCTTGGTGTGCAGATACATAGATCCCTTAAAATGGCCACCCAAGTGGACAGGGTTGTTAAGAAAGCATATGGTGTTTTGGCTTTCATTAACAGGGGGATTGAGTTTAAGAGTCGTGAGATCTTGTTGCAGCTCTATAAAACTTTGGTTAGACCGCACTTGGAATACTGCGTCCAGTTCTGGGCGCCCTATTATAGGAAAGATGTGGATGCTTTGGAGAGGGTTCAGAGGAGGTTTACCAGGATGCTGCCTGGACTGGAGGGCTTATCTTATGAAGAGAGGTTGACTGAGCTCGGTCTCTTTTCATTGGAGAAAAGGAGGAGGAGAGGGGACCTAATTGAGGTATACAAGATAATGAGAGGCATAGATAGAGTCGATAGCCAGAGACTATTTCCCAGGGCAGAAATGGCTAGCACGAGGGGTCATAGTTTTAAGCTGGTTGGTGGAAAGTATAGAGGGGATGTCAGAGGCAGGTTCTTTACGCAGAGAGTTGTGAGAGCATGGAATGTGTTGCCAGCAGCAGTTGTGGAAGCAAGGTCATTGGGGTCATTTAAGAGACTGCTGGACATGTATATGGTCACAGAAATTTGAGGGTGCATACATGAGGATCAATGGTCGGCACAACATTGTGGGCTGAAGGGCCTGTTCTGTGCTGTACTGTTCTTTGTTCTATGTTCTATGTTCTATGTAAGAAGACAGAGGGTGGTGGTTGATGGGAGATGTTCATCGTGGAGTGTAGTTACTAGTTACAGGGGCCACTGCTGTTTGTCATTTTTATAAATGACCTGGATGGGGGGATAGAAGATGGGTTAATAAATTTGCAGACGACACTAAAGTTGGTGGAGTTGTGGACAGTGAGGAAGGATGTTGCAGGTTATAGAGGGACATAGATAAGCTGCAGAGCTGGGCTGAGAGGTGGCAAATGGAGTTTAAAGTGGAAAAGTGTGAGGTGATTCACTCTGGAAGGAGTAACAGGAATACAGAGTACTGGGCTAATGGTAAGATTCTTGGTAGTGTGGATGAGCAGAGAGATCTCGGTGTCCATGTGCATAGATCCCTGAAAGTTGCCACTCAGGTTGATAGGGTTATTAAGAAGGCATACGGTGTGTTAGGTGTTATTGGTAGTGAGATTGAGTTTCAGAGCCATGAGGTCATGTTGAAGCTGTACAAAACTCTGGTGCGGCTTCACTTGGAGTATTGTGTATAGTTCTGGTTGCCGCATTACAGGAAGGATGTGGAAGCATTGGAAAGCGAGCAGAGGAGATTTACCAGGATGTTGCCTGGTATGGAGGGAAGGTCTTATGAGGAAAGGCTAAGGGTCTTGAGGCTGTTTTTGTTAGAGAGAAGGTTAAGAGGTGACCTAATAGAGACATACAAATGATCAGAGGATTAGATAGGGTGGACAGTGAGAGTCTTTTTCCTCAGATGATGATGGCTAGCACGAGGGGACAGAGCTTTAAATTGAGGGGTGATAGATACAGGACAGAAGCCAGAGGTAGGTTCTTTACTCAGAGAGTAGTAAGGGCGTGGAATGCCCTGCCTACAACAGTAGTAGAGTTGCCAACTTTAAGGGCATTTAAATGGTCATTGGATAAACATATAGATGTTAATGGAATAGTGTAGGTTAGATGGGCTTGAGATTGGTTTCACAGGTCGGCGCAACATCAAGGGCCAAAGGACCTGTACTGCACTGTAATGTTCTATGTTCCAGACCACACTTGGAATATTGTGTTCAGTTCTGGTCACCTCATGATAGGAAAGATGTGGAATCTTTAGAGAGGGTGCAGAGGAGATTTACCAGGATGCTGCCTGGACTGGAGGGCAGGTCTTATGAGGAAAGGTTGAGGGAGGTAAGGCTTTTTTTGTTGAAGTGAAGAAGGAGTAGAGATGACTTGATAGAGGCGTACAGGATGATGAGAGGCATAGATAGAGTAGAACATCAGAGACTATTTCCCAGGGCAGAAATGACTATTACAAGGGGATATAATTTTAAGGTGATTGGAGGAAGGTAAAGGGGAGGTGTTTTTACTCAGCGAGTGGTGGGCGTGCTGAATGCACGGCTGGCAGTGGTAGAGGAGTCAGAAAGTTTAGAGACTTTTAAACAATTCTTGGATAGGCACATGGAGGATAGTAAAATGTAGGGTATGCAGGGTAGTTTGATTTTAGTAGGATAATATGTTGTCACAACATCATGGGCTGAAGGACCTGTGCCGTGCTGTACTGTTCTATGTTCTATGTAAATCCCCGTGACCTAATCAAGTGTACCCCAGGACATTGTGAGAAGTTAAGAGAAGAGATTGCGGGGCCTCAAGTAGAGATATTTATATCATCGATAGCTATGAGTGAGGTGTCCGAAGACTGGAGGGTGGCTACTGTTGTGCCATTATTTAAGGAAAGCAGTAAGGAAAAGCCAGGCAACTATAGACTGGTAAGCCTTATGTCAGTAGTCTGTAAGTTGTTGGAAGAGTTTCTGAGGAATAGGGTTTATGCGCATTTGGAAAGGCAAAGGACTTATTAGGGATAGTCAACATGGCTTTGTGTGCAAGAAATTGTGCTGCACAAACTTGATTGAGTTTTTTGAATAGGTGACCAAGAAAGTATATGAAGGCAGAGTGGTAGATGTTGTCTCCGTGGGCTTTAGTAAGACCTTCGACAAAGTTCCAAATTATAGCCTAGTTAGTACAGTTAGGTGACATGGGATCCAGGGAGAGCTAGCAATTGGATACATTATTGGCTTGATGGTCGGAGGCAGAGGGCGCTGGTAGAGGGCTGTTGTTCACACTGGAGGCCTGTGATATGCGGGGTGCCACAAAGATCAGTGCACCCTACTGTTTGTCATTTATATAGATGATTCGATGAGAGTATAGAAGGTATGGTTAGTAAGTTTGGAGATAATACCAAAATTGTTGGTACAGTCAACAGGGAAGGGGGTTCTTTAAGAGTACAGCAGGATCTTGACTAACTGGTTCAGTTGCCTGATGAATGGCTGATGGAGTGTATTTTTGATAAATGCGAGGTATTGCATTTTGGTAAAAGAAATCAGGGCAGGAAATTACACAATTAATGGTGGGGCTCTAAGGAATGTTGATGAGCAGAGAAACGTAGGAGTGCAGGTACATAATTTCTTGAAAGTGGTGTCACATGTAGACAGGGTGGTGTAGAAGGCATTTGGCATGCTAGCCTTCGTCGCTCAGCGCATTGAGTTCAGGAGTTGAGGCATCATGTTGCAGTTGTATAAGACATTGGTAAGGCCACATTCGGAGAACTACATATAATTCTCGTTGCCCTGCTACAGGAAAGATGTTTTTAAACTGGTTTGGGTACAAAAAATAATTATAAAGATGTTACCAAGACTGGAAAGCTTGAGTTATAAGGAAAAGCTGAATAGGCTGAGACTCTTTTTCCCCAGAGTGTAGAAAGCTGACCTTAAAGTGGTTTCCAAAACCTTGAGGAGCATAGATAAAGTGAATAGCAAAGGTCTTTTCCTAATGGCAGGGAAGTCCAGAACTAGAACATAGCTTTAAAGTGAGAGGGAAAAGATTTAAAAGTGACCTGAGGGGCAACTTTTTCAGATAGAGGATGGTACTCATATGGAATGAGCTGCCAGAGGAAGTGGTAGAGGTGGGTACAATTACAACATTTAAATGACATTCGGACAGGTACATGGATAGGAAGGGTTTAGAGGGATGTAGGGCAAATGCAGCCGAATGGTCAGCCTGGATGAGTTAGGCTACAGGGTCTGTTTCCATGGTGTAGGACTCTATGACGCATGGAATTGTAGGTAATGCTCTCACATGGACTAATAATTGTCAAGCATACAGAAACAGAGTTGGAATAAATGAGTCATTCTTAGATTAGAAGTCATAGAATCCCTACATTGTGGAAACTGGCCCTTCAGCTCAACAAGTCTACACTGAACCTCAGACCATCCCACCCAGACCCATTCCCTTGTAACCCACCTAATCTACACATGCCTGAACACTACAGGCAATTTAGCATGGCCAATCCACCTACCCTGTACATCTTTGGGCTGTGGAAGGAAACCAATGCACTTGGAGGAAACCCACACAGACATGGGGAGAGTGTGTTCGTCAAACTCTCCCCACGCAGACAGGCGCTCAAGAGTGGAATCGAACCCAGGTCCCTGCCACTGTGAGGCAGCAGTGCTAACCACTGAGCCACCATGCCACCCATTTTGTTGTGGTCTAATGACTGCTAGGATATCAGACAGATCAGTACTTGGGTCCCAGTTGTTCACACTATTTATCAGTCACTTGGAGATGGAGAACAAGTGTAATATTTTCAAATTTTCAATGATACAAAGCTAAGTAGAATTTATGTTGTGAAGAAAATGTAAAGGACAGACTTTGTGACTGGGCAAGAATATAACAGATGGAATATAATATGGAAAACGTGAGATTAGACACTTTGGTAGAAAGGAACAGATGTGCAGCGCACTTCTTAAATGGTGATGTATAAAGGGACCTGGGTGTTCTTGTCAATTGTCATTAAAGGCTAACAGGCAGGTGCAGCAAGTTATTAGGAAGGCTAACGGCTAACTTTAATACAAGACAATTTGAGTACAGGAGTAGTAATGTTTTACTTCCATTGTCTAGGAGCTTGGATAGACAGACGATCGCTAGATATTATTGGCATGGAGGGAGTACAACAAAGTTCCCCAGACTTGTTCCAGGATTGTGGGACTTCCCTCTGAAAAAACATTGGGCAAACTGGGTCTGAATTCCCTAGAGATTTGATTGATGAGAGGTGATCCCATGGAAATTTATAAAGTATTTAAAGGATTAGATAAGTTGGATGCAGGTGAGATCTTTTGCGTAGTAGGGAGTCAAGAAGTGAGGCTCATTTTCAAAATAAGGTGATGTACTTAAGTCTGAAATGAGGAGAATTTATTTTTTACTCAAATGGTTGTGAACCTTTGGAATTTTGCACCAAAAAACTTTGGAAGCTCTGTCTTTGAATACATTTATGGTAGATGTTATTAGATTTTTGATTAGTATTGGCATACGGCATTTGACAATGTGTGTGTAAAAGGCAATGAATTATCCAATCAACCACGCTTGGATGGCAAAGCAAGCTCGATAGCTTACTCCTGTTCTAATGTAAGGTTGTCTTCTCCCTGAATAAACCTGCAAATGTGCTTCTGCTACCACACCCCTACTTTGTCTCTCTCCCTCTCTCTGGATTGTAAAACTCAAGCCAGCAAACAGCCTACAATTATGTCCCGAGGTTTAGCTGTAGTCACATGACTTATTGGAAATGCTGTTTTAACTCGCTCTTCAAAATTTGAATTTCTGGACTTTGAAAGAATCAGGCCTTCACAGAGCAGAAACTACGACTCACTTCACCTCCACTTTTGAGTCCAAGTTCCAAAATAATGATACATTATATCATCTCAACAGGAAGCAGACTAATGGTGAAGTGTTTCCTTAACACACTCTAGGAACTCTTTTCCCTCTCTGCCCTTTAATGTACTGCTATCCCAGTCTATATTTGGATGATCATAACTACTTTATAAACATCTTTTTATCTTCAACACTATCCCCTGAGTTGCAATTAAACCTTGGGAACAAATTTCTGTGCCCCAGGCAAGGAACTGCTTAGAGCAGGAATGCAAGCAGCTCATGTGAAACTTCCAAAATGACTCCTCAAATATCATTCAGGAATATCTCCGATTTGAAGTTGACATTGGAGATAGAGGGATTTGTGAAACAAGGTTCAAAGCTAAGCTTTATTCATTGCAGAGGCCTGGAGTCATTGTGAGCAGCAACACTGCTGAGTGCATGTCTAATTTACTGTTCGTATGCCCTTTTGACTGGAGGACCACCTGTTCAAGATGATGATGAATCGGAAGTGAATGAAGGTTCGTTCTAAATGACTGTTCAGTCTCCCTTGGATGTATTTGTTTCTGGGTTTAATTACAGTCATTGCCTCTATTTTGGGGAAAGTTTGACAAACACATACTTCCAATTTAGGCTATCAGGTCAAGATACTAAGAATGTAAAGAGGATTGCGCCCAGCACATTGTTGAAAGCTGGGCTTTGAGCCACTCCAGGGACAGGACCAACTGTCTTCACTGAAGCATTTATAATGAAACGATAGCATCAAAAGGTGAAGAGTGAAATGCTATCTGCTGATGATGGAGTCTAGGATACAGAACCTACTGTTGCAGTATTCCTTAAACTGATCTTTCAGAAAAGAAACTAGGGAACACTTTATCCCTCAAAAAGTAGATGCTCGCTTAATTTATAATATAATATCTGAGATTAATATGTTCTGCCACTTAAGAGTACACTATGAGGCGATAGAGAAAGGGTATAGAGCAAGGCTAAAGCGGTTATAGAGTGGGGCACAGAGGATATAGGGTAAGGGCATAGAGGATATAAGAGCCGGTGTATGGTGTATAGAGTCAGGGTATAGAGCAGGGGTATAGTAAATATAAGAGCAAAAATATGGGAAGTATAGAGCAGGAGTGTAGGGAAAACAGAGTGAAGGTATAGAGCAGTGAGAGAATGGAAATAAGAGCAGAGATATAAAGATGTAGAAGATATAAAACAGCGGATATTAGAGTGATGACATACAAGAAGAAGAGCCAGGGTACAGGGGAGGCTGGAAAAGCACAGCAGATCAATGGTTCGTCTAGCACTTTCCTGCTCCACTGACGCTATCTGACCTGCTGTGCTTTTCTAGTCTCACACCTATAGATTCGGGCATACAGAACCTGCAGTCCTTATTTTCTCCAAGAGTTTAAGGATATACAGCAGGGGTATAGAGGGCATAGAACAAAAGTATAGAGAATATAGAGTGATGTATAGATAATATAGAGCAAGAGAATAGATGATATCAGAGATGTGGCAAAAAGGATATAGAGTGAGGGTACAGAAGATTGAGAGGACTGCCCTGTCATGGGTGATCTCTGCTTGTTTTGGATTTGAACCCTTGATGTTTGCTTCACTCAGCTTTGCAAACCAGCCACCTGAGCTAATTGATGTCTGAGGGGCAGAATGGTCTTGTAACCAGGTAAGTAATGGGAGAATAAGTACTATCAGTAGAATTGTGCAGCAAAGCAGTATCAGGTATCTTCCACAGCTTTGATGACTCAGTAATCATAACATTCAGTTACACCAAGAAGGTAAGATCCAAGTCCATTCTCAATTGAGATGCCAATGGGCAATATTTCACATCCATAGAATGAAAGAGGGGAAAGGATTGGTTCCTGGGTGCTATTCTCAAGAGCTCAGTGAAGTGAGTCTTGTGCAAGGCATAGCTGAAAGAGGACAGGAATGTCTCATACATGAACCGCTGAAAGACATTGACTGTCCATGGGAAGAAATGGCACTGGTTTCACAGAATTACAGTCAGTGTTACAGTGCAAGAGGCCATTTGGCCCATACCTGCACTGGATGATTAAATGAGCATAATGATGTAATGTTTTTTAGATTAGATTCCCTACAGTGTGGAAACAGGCCCTTCAGCCCAACAAGTCCACACCACCCTATGGAGCATCCCACCCAGACGCATCCCCCTATAACCCACACACCCCTGAACACTACAGGCAATTTAGCATAGCCAATCCACCTAGACTGCACATCTTTGGACTGTGGGAGGAAACCGGAGCACCACGCAGACACAGGGAGAATGTGCAAACTCCACACAGACAGTTGCCCGAGGCTGGAATCAAACCCTGGTCCCTGGCGCTGTGAGGCTGCAGTGCTAAGCTCTGAGCCACTGAGCTGCCCAATTTCTCTCCTGCTTTCCTAAGAACAAAGAACTGCACAGGAACATGCCCTTCAGCCTTCCACCGACATGCTGCCCGTCACAACTAAAACCCCTCTACCCTTTTGAGGATCTTATCCCTCTATTCCCATCCTATCAGTTCGCCCCTCAACCTCCGTTGTTCCAGTGAGAACAACCAAATTTTCTCCAATCTCTCCTCATAGCTAATGCCCTCCATACCAGGCAACATCCAGGTTAATCTTTTCTGTACCTTCTCCAAAGCCATCACATCCTTCTGGCAGTGTGGTGACCAGAATTGAACACAATATTCCAAATGCGGCCTAAGTTTCTATAAAACTGCAATGTTACCCACCAATTTTTAAACTCAGCTCGTCAGCTGATGAAGGCAAGCATGCCATGTGCCTGGTTGACCACTTTCTCCACCTGCATTGCCACTTTCAGTGATCTGTACACCCAGATCCCTTTGCCTATCTGTGCTCTTAAAGGGTTCCCTTCTCCCCAAATATCCTTGCATATTATTTTTATCCGAACAATCACATAATGTCCTCTTGAGTGCCTCAGTTGAATTTGCCTCCACCACATTTCCAGGCAGTGCATTCTGTACCCTAACAACTCACTGAGTGGAGACGTTTTTCTTACAGTACCTTTGCTTCTTAAATCTATGTCATTTCATTTGTGTTCCTTTTAAAAGTGAGAACAGTTTCTCTCTTTCCACTCTATCCAGCCTGTTCGTGATTTTGAAAATGTCTGTCCAATCTCCTCTTATTTTTATACACTTCAAGGAGAACAGTCCCAATTATTACAATCGAATCTCAAGCTGAAACTGTAGTTTATCATCTCTGGAACAACTCTTGCAAACTGATTCTGTGCTCTCTCCAATCTCTTCACATCCTCCCTTGAATGGGGTGCCTACATCTGTACATAGTATTCTAGCTAAGGTTTTACCTCTTTGTTCTTGTACTTTATCCCCCTACTTGCTACTCTTGTACTGTCCTGCCACTTTCAATGATCTGTTTACGCATATCCTCAGGTCCCTCTGCTCTTGTAGCTCCCCCCCGCCAGCCTTGGAATTGTACCTCTATTTTGTATTGTCTTTCAATATTCTTCCTACGAAAATGCATCACCTCACACTTTTCTGCAAGGAAACTCATCTGCCACCTATCTTCTCACACCACCACCTTGTCAATGTCCTACTTGAGGTGCGGTACGCGAGTCACTTGCTTTAGCTACTGGGGTCAGTAGGAGTGTGGTCATTAGAAAATATGTATGATCAGTTGCAATGAGAAATAAGCCAGTGGGAAATCATAGTCAGGGAGACATGTTTATAGCTGATGAACTAATCTGGGCTTGATGCTTCTGTTAGCGAGTTTTGAGAAGATTTGTAGCTCAGGTTGAGGTTCTGGATGTGAGTTTGCTCGCTGAGCTGGAAGGTTCGTTTTCAGACATTTCGTCACCATTCTAGGTAGCATCATCAGTGGGCGTCCAGTGAAGCGCTGGTGTTATGTCCCGCTTTCTATTTATCTGTTTAGGTTTCCTTGGGTTGGTGGTGTCATTTCCTGTGTTGGTGATGTCATTTCCTGTTCTTTTTCTCAGGGGATGGTACATTGGCTCCAAATCAATGTGTTTGTTGATGGAGTTCTGGTTGGAATGTCATGCTTCTAGGAATTCTCATGCGTGTCTCTGTTTGGCTTGTCCCAGGATAGATGTGTTGTCCCAATCAAAGATGTGTCCTTCCTCATCTGTATGTAAGGATACTAGTGGCAGTGGGTCATGTCGTTTTGTGGCTAATTGATGTTCATGTATCCTGGTGGCTAGCTTTCTGCCTGTTTGTCCAATGTAGTGTTTGTCACAGTTCTTGCATGGTATTATCTTACTTCCACATACAGTTTGATGTTACAAACTCTTTAGGAATCTAAAGCAAGAAGAGCAGACTTTTGAAACCTGCTTCAATGACAAACAATTAGGTAGCAGTTAATGTTCATCTGGGCACTCAAAGAAGATCGCCCTCACTCAATATGCCAAAGTGGGGACATATATAATTTGTGCCTCTGGCACAAATGTGTTTATGTGTTTAGCATCACACACTCGTGTTTCAAAGTTAATAATAAAGAGTGCACTTCATATTGATATTCATCACAGCATTATTGCAGAATCACAGACCAGCACCACATTTTTCAGGAATTACTTCTGTCACTATGGCTGTTGGAAAGTTGAAAATTGGCAAGGTCGGAAAGAGGCTCTGCTTACCCTAACTGTACAAGGGTATTATGCAAATACAAACAATTCACCTTACACTTCTCAGGGTTAAACTACATTTGCCATTTCTCAGTCCAGCTCTGCATCTTATCAATGTTCCTTTGTAACAGAGAACAGCCTGATGCACTGTCCAAATAGAAGAGGACCCAGAACAGACCCTTGTGGCACATCATTTGTAACTGAGCACGATGTTGAATATTTTCCGTCTGCTACCACCCTTTGTCTTCTAAGGGTCAGCGAATTCTGAATCCAATCTGCCACATTTCCCCCTATCCCATGCCTCCTTACCTTCTACATGAGCCTACAATGGGGAACCTTATCAAACGCCTTACTTAAATCCATGTATACTACATCCACTGCTCAACCTTCATCCATGCGTTTGGTCACCTCTTCAAAGAATTCAATAAGGTTTGTGAAGCATGATCTACCCCTCACAAATCCATGCTGACTGTCACAAATCAAACTGTGTCTATCCAAGTGATCCTATCTCTCAGAGCCCTTTCCAATAATTTGCCCACCACTGACGTAAGACTAACTGGCCTGTAATTTCCAGGCTTATCCCTATTCCCTTTTTTGAACAAGGGAATGACTTTGGCCTCTGTCCAATGTTCCGGCACTATTCCCATGGACAGTGAGGACGAAAAGATCATCTCCAAAGGCCCTGTGATCTCTTCCCTTGCTTCCAATAGAATCCTTGGATAAATCCAATCAGGCCTGGGGGACTTATCTATCTTCCTAACTAATATCGACCTTCTCTAGCTTTCCACCCTGTTTCACACTGTCGTCCTCTACAACTAGGTCCCTTTCAGTTGTGAATACCAAAGAAAAGTATTCATTAAGGAACTCTCCTATTTCTTTAGGCTCCGTGTACAAATTCCCTTTACAATCCTTGATTGGCCCTACCCTTTCTCTGGTCATTCTCTTATCCCTCATGTATGTGTAAAAAGCCTTGGAGTTTTCCTTGATCCTATCTGCCAAGGTTTTCTCATGTCTCCTTATAGGTCTTCTAAGCTCTTTCTTCAGCTCCTTCCTGGATAACTTGTATCCCTTTGGACCTCATCTTCCCTGCCTACTAGGGACAAACATATCGAGCAGCATACATTCCTTAAACAATCTCCACATTTGAATAGTCCTTTACCCTGACTGCATCTATTCCCAATTTATGTTATGTTCTTGCCTAACAAAATAGTAATTACCCTTCCACCAATTACAAACCTTACCCTGCTGTATCTATCCTGTTCGATGCCTATTGTAAAAGTAACAGAGTTATGATCACTACCTCCAAAATGCTCTCTTACCAACAGGTCTAACACTTGGCCCGGCTCATTGTCAAGCACCAAATCCAAAGTGGCCTCTCCTCGTGTTGGTCTGTCTACGTAGTGTGTCAGGAATCCTTCCTGAATGCACTGCATAAAATCTGCTCCATCTATACTATTACAACTAAAATGTTTCCAATCAATATTTGGAAAGTTTACATCACCCATGACTACAATCCTGTGACTTCTGCACCTTTCCAATATCTGCCTCCCAATCCACTCCTCTGTAACTGTCAGAGGGTCTGTAAAAAATCCCCAACAAAGTGACTGCTCTTTTCTTGTTCTGGACTCAACCCAAACTGACTCTGTAGACATATCATTCTCAAACTGCCTTTCAGTAGCTGCTATACTAGCCCTGACTAGTAATGTCACTCCCCTGCCTCTTTTTCCACTCTCCCTATTTCTTTTAAGGTACTTAAATCCCGGAACTTCCAACAACCATTCCTGTCCCTGAGTTACCCAAGTTTCTGTAATGGCCACAACATCGTAGTTCCAAGTACCCACCCATGCTCTAAGTTCATCTGCCTTATTTCTGACACTTCTAACACTGAAGTATACACACCTCAAACCATCCCTGTGTCCACAATTATGCTCCATCAACCGCATTTCTTTATAAACAACCTCACTCCCTGTTCTGCCTGTTGGAAGGCTGAATACCTCGTCCGCTTAATTACAAATTCAGTTCCCCACCGACTACCAACCTAGTTTAAACCATCCTGTATAGCTTGAGCAAATGTCCCTCCCAGGATATTTGTCCCCTTCTGGTTCAGGTGCAACCCATCCTTACCGTACACGTCCCACTTTCCCCAGAATGTGTTCCAATTATCCACACAATAATTTAGGGTGGCACGGCACAAGCACCAGGGACCCATGTTCGATTCCAGCCTTGGGCGACTGTCTGTGCAGAGTTTGCACATTCTCTCCACGTCTGCATGGGTTTCATCTGGGTGCTCCGGTTTCCTCCCACAGTCCAAAGATGTGCAGGTTAGGTGGATCAGCCATGCTAAATTGCCCGTAGTGTTCAGTGGTGTGTGGGTTATAGGGGGATGGGTCTGGGTGGGATGCTTCAAGGGGTGGTGTGGACTTGTTGGGCCGAAGGGCCTGTTTCCACACTGTAGGGAATCTAATCCATAATGGAAGTCCTTCCTCCTACACCAGGCCTGTAGCCACATATTTAGCCACACTCTCTCCCTATTTCTTACTTCGTTATCACCTGACACTGGTAGTAATCAGAGATAACGACCCTGTTTGTCCTGGGCTTGAGCTCATTTTTCACATTCTCTGTCCTTTTTCTACCTGTGTCATTGGTACCGATGTGTACCATGACTGCTGGTTGCTCACCCTCCCCCCTTAAGGATCTTGAAGACACAATCCGAGACAACACAGGCGCTGGCACCCAGGAGGCAACATACCATCTGTTCATCTTGTTCCCATCCACAAAACCTCCTGTCTATGCCTCTTACTATCGAATCCCCCACTACAACAGTTCTTCTATGCTCCCCCTTCCCTTCTGTGCCACAGGGCCAGGCTCAGAGCCAGAGATCTGTCCACTATGGCCTTCCTCTGGTAGGTCGTCATCCCCAACAGTATCCAAAACGGCATACTAATTATTGAGGGGAATAGCCACAGGGGATCCCTGCACTGTTCCCTTTCTGACAGTCACCCAGCTACCATTTCCTGTACCTTGGGTGTGACCACCTCCCTATAACTCCTCTCTATCACCCCCTCAGCCTCCCGAATGATCTGGAGTTCATTCATCTCCAGCTCCAATTCCCTAACACAGTTTGTGAGGAGCTGGAGTTGGGTGCACTTCTCGCAGGTGAAGTCAGAGGGGACACCAGCTGTGACCTCCCACATCCTGCAAGAGGAGCATGTACTTGCCCTAGTTTCCATTCCCTCTACTCTAGATTCCCAGAAGAATTAAAAAACGAAACCTTACCTGAATGGTCCTCCACACTGTCATTTTTTTTTTGGTTAGAGAAGGAGGATGGGTGGGACACTACATGTGTAGTGCTTGGGTTTAGCCAATGCCCGAGTATATCAGTTACTGGCTCTTGTTCTCTCCACACACCTACAGCTGAAAACAAGAGGGCCGCTGCTGTTCGAGGTAGGTTTTATACTGGAGGAGGAAACACCCTACCTTCCTGTCGGCAGTCTGGCTCGCGCTGCTGCCACTGAAAACAAGGGAGCCGCTGCTGTCATGAGGTAAATTTTTATACTGGAGAAAAAAACTTTAAGATTTAAGAATTGAAACGCATCCAGAGTCAATAGAATCCTGTAAAATGATCGCCAATGCATATCCACTATTTCTACGGCCACTTCCTTAAGTACTCTGGCTGGGAGAGTATCAGGCACGGGGGCCTTATTGAGTTTTTCTGACTAATAAGGATTTCCTTCAGTTGCTCCTTTATGCTTGACTCTCTGTTCTACAGCATTCCAGAAGGTTATTTGTGACCCCCTTAATGAAGACAGATCCAAAATATTTGTTCTATATCTTTGTTGCTCATTTTAAATTCACTTGGTTTTAACGTTAGGGTTGTCTGACTGTAATATTTGAACTTCATCAATCTCTTTCTTTTCGTACATCCACAGACAATTTTGCAGTCAGTTTTTATGTATTCCTCAAACTTACTCTATTTTCCTCTTCAGAATTAAGTCCTCCTCTGCTGAATGTTAATTTTTAACCAGTCCTCAGGTTTGTTGTTATGTCTTGGCCATTTTATACACCTCCTGTTTGGCTTTACCACTACCCGTGACTTCCCTTGTTGGCCACGATTCAGCCACCTTTGGGGTTGACCCCAATTATATCATATCCATCAACTGTCTGTGCAGTTAATTCATCCACCTTATTAGAAATGGTCCTCATATTGAGACATGGAACCTTCAGGCTCATTTTTTTGACATTTATTGATCTTCTAGAAATTTGATGTAATATGGCCCTTTTTGATTTTTGTCTTTGGTTCTGCCCTCCACTTTCACTTGTCCCCTTACTGCCTTTTGTTTCTGCCCCCACTTTACTTTCCTCTGACTTCCTGCATTGGTTCCCATTCCCCTGTCATCTCTGCCCAACAGCACTAGCAAACACTCCCCCGTGTTCATCGGTTCCAGTCCTGCCTGGGTGCAGACTGTCCGGTTTGTACTAGTCCCACATCCCCAAGAACTATTTCCATTGTCGCAGGAATTTGAATCCCTCCATCTTGCACCATTCCTCAAGCTAAGCCCTCTTAGCTATCCTTCCATTCCTATTCTAACTAGTACATGGGACAGTTAGCAATCCTGAGATTACCAGTTTTGAGGTCCTACTTTATAGTTTAACTCCTAACTCCCTAAATTCAGCTTGTAGGACACCGTCCCATTTTTTAATCTATATCATTGGTACCAATCTGCACCATGATTGCTGGCTGTTCATTCTCCCCTTCCAGAATGTCCCTGTAGCCACTCCAAGACATTCTTAACCCTTGCACCAGGGACGTAACATTTTTCATTGAAGAATCCCTACAGTGTGGAAGCAGGCCATTTGACCCATTGAGTCCACACTGACCCTCTAAAGAGCATCCCACCCAGACCCACACCCCCTACACTATCCCTGTAAGCCCAAATTTCCCTTAGCTAACCCAACTAGCCTGCACATCCCTGGACACTAAGAGCAATTTAGCATGCCCAAACCAACCAACCTGCACATCTTTGGAGGAAACCAGAGCACTTGGAGGAAACCCATGCACTCATGGGGAGGATCTGTGAGCCCCACCCAGTTGCCTGAAGGTGGCATCGAACCTGGGTCCCTGGTGCTGTCAGGCAGCAATGCTAACCACCGAGCCACCATACCCAGGCACTAGCTGATATATGACATACCTGTTTTACTTTTGTGGAATTATCATAATATTAGTGTCTGAAATAAAAGTATCCCATTCCCATGAGTATTACACACCAAGCCAGTATTACTGTACCTATCTGCCATCTCTTTCCACTTCTTCGGCAGTCTTCTGGAGTTCGCTTCAGACAGTGAATTACTTTAGGTCCAGAAGACAACACAGATGTAGAGGTCCTAAGGGGAAAACAAACCATGCAGGAGACCTTCGGAGTCAATTCTATTTCTTAAGGTAGAGAACCACAGAAGATATACTTAATAAACAGTGCAGCGGGCAATATAGACACTAGACATTGGAGTTTCTTACTGTGGAGCAAAGAAAGCTCAAATAGTGTCTAACTGTAAGAACCAAATTATTTTACTGAAAATATGATGAAGCAGGATGCAGCCAGGGAAAGCTAAAAACCAAAAAAAAACACCAAACCTACACAAAGAATAAATCAGGTAGATCATTCACCAACAGAATGTAAACTCCAAGTTTTACAAGGCAAAATTGATGACTCAGACCAATTACTTTCATAGAATCCCTACAGTGTGGAAATAGGCCATTCAGTCCAACACATCCACACCAACTCTGTGAAGAGCATCCCACCCTGACTCAACCCCCTAACCTAAACCTGTAACCCTGTATATCCCGTGGCTAATCCACCTAACGGGCAATTTAGCATGGCCAAATCACCTAATTTGGCCTGTGGGAAGAGACCAGAGCACCCAGACGGACACATACAGACGCAGGGAGAATGCGCAAACTCCACACAGACCGTGTCCAGAGGCTTGAATTGTACCTAGGTCCCCGGCAGTATGAGGCAGCAGTGCTGACCACTGAGCCATGATGCCACTCTAGCAAGCTGCCATTAATATAAAAGGGCATCTCACAAATTGCAAGTTAGATATGGTAGTATATATCACAATATCAAAGTCTGAGGTTGGTGATTTGAAATAAAAACGAAGTGCTGGAGAAACTCACGCTTGGTGGCATCTATGGAGGGAGAAAGACTTAACATTTTGATTCAATATAACATATCTTCTTCAAAGAAGTCATGTTGGAATCAAAATGTTAACTTTATTTCTATTTCCTCAGATGTTGCCAAGCCTTCTGAGATTTTTCTGCCCTTTCTGTTTTTATCAGACAGTGAGTCCTGGTTGACTAAATACTACTTACAGCAGACAAGAGTGAAATTATATGGTCCAAGGCAATGCACTTAATGTTAAAACTATGTAATAATCAATTCTCCAATATTAGGGATATAAAATACCAGAAAATCCATATGTATTTCACAAGCAGAAACTGTCACTTCTAAGTAGAAACGTTTGCATTGAATTCAAAGTCATTCAAAAGCAAGAAGGAATATAAGAAGAAATAGTTAAGATTTTATGCTCATGGTGAAACCTAAAAACAAATTGGAATTTCCTGAGGTTAACTGTCAACACTGTCATTGTAATAGAAAGCTGTGACTATGCTGGTTTGTCAGAAATATTTTCCACTGCTGTCAACACTGATGAGAGTTCAGATTTTAAGAGACCATAAATTTCAAGTAAAAAGACAAAGAGACAACAACTGACAGTATGCTGATTAGAGACACTAGAAGCAACCACAATTGAATTGAGTCATATTGCAACACAGCACAGTAAATAACTAGTTCTGGCAAATGCAAGTCACGTGGAGTATGAAGTGACTAGAATGGGACAAGTTCAAGTGGAACATCATACTTCCAGTTCAAGTGGAACATCATACTTCCAATATCTCCCATAGAAGAATCCTCAACAACCATAATGGACATCACATCAAGCAAAGGAATCTTCATGTAGCATAACTGAGGAAGTGAACAGTTGATTTCACCAATAATTCAATCACTGAAGTTGATTAAGAATGTCCGAACTAATCAGCAAATGAAAGTATTTGTTTTACCTAATTCAGCACAGATCTACAGGCAGATTTGAAAACAAATATTCATTGAGACAAATTTAAAGATGTAGTGCATACAACTCTGTGGCAGAAAGCACTACAAAGAGGTAAGTAATGTCTCCAGATGAAAGAGATTGCCAAGAGAAAAGCATGCTCTCTAACAAAGATGGCATTCTCTGTGCAAGAAATACAAGACATTCAAGGTCACGCAATTCAAAATAGAACCTTAGACTTCAGATGAGTGGGAATGACAGTCCAAGACTTCTACCCAAGAATTGACTATTCCCCCAAGGCTGAAGACATCACTTTTGTGAGAATGGTAAGATCTCCAAATCAAGCAAATTTTTAAAATTAAAGACTTGGGAGATATAGTTTAGTGTAAAAATGTAAAAGGATAAACAATTGTATAAAATTAACAATTATCAGTGAAAACAAATCTTAGACAAAGTGTTGTGTATGAGTTGGAAAAGGCTGGGACTCAATTGAGTGCAACCAACATTCATTGTGTTTCATTGTGATGAAATAAAAACAGAAATTGTTGTAAGAGAATTAGCAGGTCTGACAGCATCTGTAGAGAGAAAGTAGAGTTAATATTTCAGGTCCAGTGAACCTTATTCAGAACTGACTGTAGCTAGGAAAAGGTTCGTACATATACAGTGAGGCTTTTTTTGAGGGGGGCAGGGATGGTTGGGGGAGGAATAAATGATAGCTGGTGTTTATAATTCATAGTCCATGTGATGACAAAGCCTGATGTCTGGAGTATAGGATAAGAACATGGGAGAATGCGTTCACGTCCTAAAATTGTTAAACTCAATACTTAATCCAGAAAGCTGCAGGGTCTTTAAGTAGAAAATGAGGTGCTGTTGTCCAGCTTGCTCTGAGCTTTGCTGGAGCCTTGTGGTAAGCCTGGGACAGAGATGCTGACCAGGGAACACGGTGATGTGTTGAAAAGACAGGCAATCGAAAGTTCAGAGTCATTTTTGTGGACCCATTGTGATGATGTCAATAAGTCAAATTGGTAGGAGAGTAAAGTCGGGTTCTGTGGGACTCAGATCTAAGGCAAACTCTTCCCAACAGCTATTGTAGTAATGTTGACTCTACTCTTATAACCTGTCAATCGTTACAAAGATGCAATAAACCACAACTTGTTTTCTCCAGAAAAATCTTCTTGTTAGACCAGAAGGTTGCTATCCTCACACACACAACAGAAACCCGGAAAGGACCTAGAGACTTAGAAGATATGGATGGCTTCACATGCATCACAGGTAAGTGACAACAGAATGAGGATCATAAGGTGGGGATTTAGAGAGATGTGAAAGGAAGAAGACAACTAGAGGAAGTAGTAGGTCTGCCCATTCTTAGTTTTGTGTTCCTCAATCAGGCACCTGTGCATGTTGAAGGCTCCTCACTACAGGGTTATGTATTGGGCTTCCTGAAGGGTGTGTACTCTGCCTACTACTGGGTGAATACCAATGATGGAAAAATGAGGATGTTAGAACAAAGGAACATGTCATTTAGGAGTATGTTTGGCCATTCTGCCTGTCAGCCTGCTCTATTATTAACTAAAATTATAGCTGATATTGTTGTTGTCTCAAATCCGCTTTCCTGTCCACTCTCAAATACTCTTAATTCTCTTGTCAATCACAATTCCATCTAACTCAGGCCTGAATAAATTCAATGACTCTTCTGGCATTAGGAATTTCATAGACTAAATGATCCACTGAGAGAATATAAATTCTCATCCTTGATATCAATACAAGACCACTTATTTTTAAATTATGTCTCCTAACATTAGCCTATTTTTTTACTAAGGGAAGCATATTCTTTGAATCCACTGTGTCCATAAGGCCATAAGGCATAGGAGCAGAAATTAGGCTATTCAGCCCATTGAGTCTGCCCCACCATTCCATCATGGCTGATAAGTTCCTCAACCCCATTCTCCTGCTTTCTCCGTGAAACCCTTAATCCCCTTCATAATCAAGAACCTATCTATCTGAGTCTTAAATGTCCTCAATGACCCGTCCTCCACAGCCTTCTGTAGCAGTGAATTCCACAGGTTCACTGCTCTCTGGCTGAAGAAGTTTCTCCTATCTCTGTTCTAAAAGGTCTTGCCTTTATTCTATGGCTTTACTCGGGTCCTAGTCTCTTCTACCAATGAAAGCATCTTTCCAACATCCATTTTTACCAGGTCATTCAGTATTCTGCAAGTTTCAATTAGATCCCCCCTCATCCTTCTAAACCCCAATGAATATAGTCCCAGAGTCGTCAAATGTTCCTCATATGTTAAGCTTTCCATTCCTGGGGCCATTCTTGTGAACCTCCTCTGAACCCGCTCCAGGGCCAGTACATCCTTCCTGAGATATGGGGCCCAAAACTGCACACAATACTCCAAATGTGGCCTGACCAGACCCTTATAAAGCCTCAGTAGTACATCCCTGCTTTTATATTCAAGTCCTATCAAAATAAATGCCAACATTGCATTTGCCTTCCTGGCTACTGACTCAACCTGCAAGTTTCCCTTGAGAGAATCCTGGACTAGAACTCCAAGTCTCTGCACTTCAGACTTCTGAATTTTCTCCCCGTTTAGAAAATAGTCCATGCTTTTATTCTTCTTCCCAAAATGCATAACCTCAAACTTTCCCTTGTTGTACTCCATCTGCCACTTCTTTGCCCACTATCCTAACCTATCCAAATCCTCCTGCAGCCTTGCTACCTCCTCAATATTACCTGTCCCTCCATCTATCTTTGTATCATCTACAAACTTAGCCAGTATGCTCACAGTTCCTTCATCTGGATCATTAATGTATAAAGTGAAAAGTTGTGGTCCCAGGACTGACCCTTGAGGAACACCACTTCTCACCAGCTGCCATCCTGAGAAAGACCTCTTTATTTCTGCCAGACAGCCAATCTTCTATCCATGCTAGCACCTTGCCTCTAACACCGTGGGTCCTTATCTTACTCAGCAGCCTCCTGTGTGGCACCTTATCAAAGGCCCTCTTGAAGTCCGGGTAGACAACATCCATTGGCTCTCCTTGGTCTTCCCTGCTTGTTACTTCCTCAAAGAATTCCAGCAGATTTGTCAGGCATGACCTCCCTTTGATGAAACCAGGCTGACTTTGCCCTATTTTACTCTACATTTCCAGATATTCTGAAATCTCATCCTTTACGATGGACTCCAAAATCTTATCCCAGGTTAGGCCTGTAATCTTCCATCTTTTGTCTTACTCCCCTTTTTAAATAGGGCTGTCACGTTAGCAATTTTCGAGTCTTCTGGAATCCTCCCTGACTCTAGCGATTCCTGAAAGATCACCACTAACGCTTCCACCATCTCTTCAGCTATCTCCTTTACAACTTTGGGTGTAGTCCATCTGGTCCAGATGATTTTTCTACCTTCAGGCCAATCAGTTTTACTAGTACCTTTTCCTTGGTGATGGCCACCACACACAGCTCTGCCCCCTGACTTTTTTGAATTTTTTGGGATATTACTTGTGTCTTCCACTCTGAAGACTGATATGAAGTAATTATTCAGTTCCTCAGCCATTTTCTTGTCCCAACTACTATCTCTCCACCATCATTTTCCAGTGGTCCAATGTTTACTTTTGCCTTTCTTTTGCCCCTTTCTACCTAAAGAAACTCTTACAGTCTTCATTTATATTACTGGCTAGCTTACCATTATATTTAATCTTCTCCCTCCTTATTTCATTTTTGGTGCCCTCTGTTGGTCTTTGTAAGCTTCCCAGTCCTCTGGTTTCCCACTGCCCTTCGCCACATATATATGCTTTCTCTTTTGCTTCTATGCTATCCCTGACTTCCTCAGTCAGCCGTGGTTACCTCATCCTCCCTGTACCATGTTTCTTTTTCCTGGGGATGGAAGTCAAGTCCCCTCAGGTTTCTATATGTTTCATCAAGATTACTCCTCATGCTTCTAAAGTCCAATCAATACACACATGACCTATCCAACATTTTCTCATCAGAAAAACCCCTTAGCGCATGAGCAAGCTGAATCTTATGACCTGTTTCTATCATAAAACATCCTTTCCCAAACAAGGAGAGTAAAACTGCATGGTGTACTCCAGACATGGGCTTGCCAAGACCCTGTACAATTGCATTAAAGTGTTCATACTCTTGTATTCCATTCCCATTGTAATAAATGCCAACATTCCATTTGCCTTTCTAATAACTTACTGTTCCTGTAAGTTTTTTTGTGATTCATGTGATTCAAGAAAACTATTGGAAAAAGTAGTGAAGAAGAAAATTAATTTCCATTTAGACAAGGCAAGGTTTAATCAGGATAGCCAGCACAGCTTTCTAAAAGGGAAATCATGCTAACATATCTGATGGAATTTCTCAAGGAGGTGATGATGAGGGTAGGGTAGTTTACATGAATTTTAGCAAGGCTTTTGAAAAGCTCTTGCATGGGAACATGATAAAAGTTAGTAAAACCACATGGGATCCAGGGTAAATTGGTAAGATTGCTCCAAATTTGACTTAGTGACAGGAGATATAGGGTGGTGGCACAAAACTTTTTATGTGACTGTAGCCCAATGTGCAATGTTGTATCACAGGAATCACTACTGGGTCTCTTATTGTTTGTGAAATTCATAAACGATGTAGATGAGAATTGAGAGGAATGATAGGTAAATTTGCGGATAACACCAAGATTGGCTGGGTGGCTGACAGTGAGGAGGAAATTGTTCAGCTGCAGGAGAATGTAAATGGATTGGTGAAATGGGCAGATCAATGCCAGATATAATTTCACCTTGATAAATGTGATGTACTGCAGAAGAAGAAATGAGATAAGGGAGTACTCAATGAATGGCAAGATTTTAAGAAGCTAAAGAAAATGAGGGATCTGTGCTTGTTCACAGATCCCTGAAAGTTGGAGGGAAAGTTAATATGGTGGTTAAGAAGGCATATGGGATGTTTGCCTTTCACAGTTATGGTACAGAGTATAAAAGCAGGAAGGTCATATTGGAGCTGGAGTAACGTGTGCAGTACTGATATCCACATTATAGGAAGGATGTGATTATACTGGACTGGGGGCAAAGGAGATTAGAGCCTGGATTATCTCAGGTTGTTTCCTTTGTAACAGGGGAGGCTGAGGAACCTGATAGAAATGTTTAAGATCTGAAGAGCACTGCCTAGGAGAGTAGTTGGGGCAGGAAAACTCACAACTTTTAAAAAGTATTTGGATGAGCATTTCAAATATCACAACATTCAAAGCTATGTGCCTAGTGCTGGAAAGTGGGACAAGTATAGTATACTTTTGGTGGTCTGGACTCAATGGGTCGAAGGGCTTGTTCTGTTCTGTATGATTCTACCCGAATCTCTTTGTACCACAGTTCTGCAATTTCTTCATATAAGTAATGCTGCATTTCTATTCTTCCTGATTAAGTAAAGCAGTTCATGTTCAGCCACATTATACTCCATCTGCAAAATACTTGCCCACTCATTTAATTTGCCTCCATCTCTTTGCAGCCTCTTTATCTGCTCTTGATAACTTATTTATAAATTATCTTGGAGTGATCAGCAAATTTAGCAACCTGTCCATTTGGCCTTGCTATCGATACAGGATTGAAAATAAGGCCCCAGCAGTGATTTGTGTGATCTGTGTGGCACTCCACGAAGGTCAACTTGCCAGCTTGTACAAGACTTATTTCTTACTCTTGCTTCCTGTTAGCTACCTAATTCTTTATTCATTTTAATATGTTACCCATGACACCACACACATTATGAAGAAGGAACCTTTGATGTGGCACATTGTCAAATGTTTTGTGGAAATCTGCGTACAACACATCCACAGTTCCCCTTTGTTCGCTTTGCTTGTTACTACTTCAAAAAACTCCAAAAAAATGAAACGTCAAAAAATTTGCCTCGTCACACTGGCCCCGATATTAAAATGGCCAATGTCATTGAAGCAATGTAGATGAAACTTGTAGAGAGTGTAAAAAACAACAGTGTGGAGCTGGAAGAACACAGCACGCTAGGCAGCATCAGTGGAGCTGACGTTTCAGGTTGGGACCCTTCCTCACTTGTAAGGAATGTAGACTTCTATGTTGGGACAATGTGGAATCCCTTAATGCAGCTGACTCCATGGGAGTTGCCTGAGAAATTTGAAAATTCTGATTGGCAATTCCTCTGTGTCTGGAACCCTCTGAAAGAGTCTCTTAATGTCTATGAATTCAGTTCCAACTTACTTAAGTTGAGAAGTTAACTTGAAACTTTAGATTCATTGACAGAGTCATAAGAGTCATTACAGCACAGAAGAGGGCCATCTGCTGACTGAGTCTGTGTCGATCTACCAATACTCATCCTGCTTACCAGCACTTGGCCCATGAACTTGAATATTTGACATTTTAAAGGCCTGTTGATCAGAGTTCGGAACCAGCATGTTCCTGTGAGGATGAAAAGTAAGAATGGTAAGATTTGGGAACTCTGGATGAAACTGAAATCAGACAAGGCCCTTGACGAACAGAAGGGAAGCAGGAGAAAACTTAAACAAGGAATTAGGAGGGCTAAGAAATGTCCTTTGCAAGTAGGATTAAGGAGAATCCCAAGGCATTTTTGTACAAATATTAAGACCAAGCGGGTAACTAGGGAAAGGTAGATTCACTTATAGGCAAAGGAGGGAATTCGGACCTAGAACTAGAAGAATTGAGTGAGGTTCTTAATGAGTATTATGTATCTGTATTCACCAAGGACAACATGGATGACAGTAAGATTAGAGAGGGCTACGTTGATATTCTAGTGTGTATGTAGATATTAAGGGGAAGGCGGTGTTGGGTGTTTTTAAAATAAGTCTCCAGAGCCTAATGGGATCTATCCCAGAGCACTGAAGGAGGCAAAGGAGGAGATTGTGGGAGCCTTGACAGAGATCTTTGTATTTTTGCCACACCAGGCATACCTAAAAATGAGGTGTCATTTTGAAGTTACCTCATCAGTCTCCGGATTCAATGCATCATTCTCCGCTACCTGCAATCTAACTCCAGTACCAATGATATATTTCCCTCCCCAGCCTTATCTGCCTTCTGGAGGGATCGCGCTCTCTGTGACTCCCTTGTCCAATCCATACTCCCCACTAGCCCCACCAACCCCAGCACTTTTCCCTGCAACCGCAGATAGTTACACCTGTCCCTACACCTCCCCCCTCACCTCCATCCCAGACCCCTGCTATTGTGGTATATTGTATCCCCCGTTCCCTATGAGGCCTCCTCTACATCACAGAAACCAAGCGGAGGCTTGGAGGCCACTTTGTGGAGCACCTCTGCTCAGTTCGTGACGAATGACAACACCTCCCAGTCGCGGATAATAGGAACTGCAGATGCTGGAGAATCCGAGATACAAGGTGTGGATTCAATCCGCCTCCCCCTCTCTCCCTATTTATTTCAGAACCCTCTTCCCCTCCCCCATTTCTGATGAAGGGTTTAGGCCCGAAATGTCAGATTTCCTGCTCCTAAGATGCTGCTTGGCCTGCTGTGTTCATGCAGCTCCACACCTTGTCACCTCCCAGTCACGAACCACTTCAACTCCCCTTCACACTCCTCGGATATGTCCATCCTGGGCCTCCTCCAGTGCCACAACAATGCCACCCAAAGGCTGGAGGAACAGCATCCCATATTCCGCTTGGGAAACCTGCAGCCCAATCGTCTCAATGTGGACTTCACAAGCTTCAAAATCTCCCCACCCCCGACCTCATCCAAGACCAGCCCATCTCATTCTCTCCTCCTTGAACTGTCCATCTTCCCTTCTGCCTACCCGCTCCTCCCTCCTCACTGAATTAGCCCCATCCCAACTCCCACCTACACTCATCTTTACTGGCTTCATCCCGCCTCCTTGACCTGTTTGTCTTCTGTCCACCTATCTGGTCCTCTATTCATCTTCTATCATTGCCTCCACCTCTCTCTACTTATTTCAGAGCTCCCTTCCCCTCCCCCATTTCTCAGGAAGGGTCCAGACCCAAAACACTAGTTTTCCTGCTCCTCTGATGCTGCCTGGCCTGCTAACTTAATACTGAAGACTTGTGGTTCAGAACTTGACATCCTCTTAGCCAAGATGTCCAGCACAGTTACAACAATAACATCTGTCTGACAATGTGGAACATTGTCCATGTACTGATAAAACAAGACAAATTCAAAACAACCAACTACCACTCCATCAGTTTACTCTCGATTAACGTATAGAGATTGAGGGCGTCACTAACAGTGCTGCTCAATAATAACTTGCACACTGATATCCAGTTTGGGTTCTGCCAAGGCCACTCAGCTCATAACCTCATTACAGCCATGGTTCAAATATGAACAAAAGCACTTCATTCCAGAGGTGAGATGAGAGTGACTGCTCTTGACATCAAGTTCATATTTGACCAAGTGTGGTATCAAGGAGCCTTAGCAAAACTGGAATCAATGGGAATCCGGTAGAAAACTCTCTACTGGTTGGAATCATAACTGGCACATGGAAGATGGTTGTGCTTATTGGAGGTCAGTCATCTCACCTCAGGGACATTTCTGTAAGAGGTCCTCAGGGTAGTGTCTTAGGTCCAACCATCTTCAGCTGCTTCATCAATAACCTTCGTTTCATCATAAGGTCAGAAGTGGGGTCGTTCATCAGTGATCCCATAATACCCAGCACCATTTGCAACAACTCAGATACTTAAGCAGTCCTGTTCATATGTGTCAAAATCTGGACAATGAGCAGCTTGGGGTGGGAAGTGGCTCACACAAGCTGTCTACTAGGACCACTAGAGTAAACAGTTTTGGAGGCCTTTTTCATTTTGAGTCATAGGGATATACAGTATGGAAACAGACCCTTCAGTCCAACTTATCCATGCTGACCAGATATCCTAAATAAATCTGTCTGATTCACCAGCATTCATGTACCCATCCAGATGCCTTTTAAATGTTGTAATTCTACCAGCTTCCACCACATCCTCTGGCGGCCCATTCCAAAGACACACCACCCTCAGTGTGAAAACGTTGCTCTTGATATCCATGATAAATAATTCTTCTGTCACCTTAAACCTATACCTTCTAGTTTTGGACTCCCCCAGCCAAGGGAAAATACCTTGTCTCTTTTCTCAACTCATAGTCCTCATGATTTTATAAATCTTGAGAAGGTCACCCCTCAATCTCGGACGCTCCAGGGAATACAGTCCTGGCCTATTGAGCCTCTCCCAATAGCTGAAACCCTCCAACACTGTGAATATCCTTGTAAATCTTTTGTGGACCCTTTCAAGTTTCCTATAGCAGGGAGACTGAATTGCGTGTAGTATTCCAAAAGTGGCCTAACCAAACGTCTTCTTCACTATCCTATATTCCTGAAACTTCACTTTCAAGGAACTATGAACTTGCACTCCAAGGTCTCTTTGTTCAGCAACACTATACTGTCCAATACACTTCCAATTTTGGTGTCATCTGCAAAGTTATTTACCATACTTCCTATGTTTGCATCCAAATCATTGATATAAATGACAAAAGGTAGTAGACTCAGCACTGATCATTGTGACACACTGCTTATCACAACGATTCAATCTACTAAACCAAACCTCCACCACCATCCTCTGTCTTCTACCTTCGAGCCAGTTCTGTATCTAAATGGTTAATTTCCCTGCATTCCACATGATCTAAATTAGCTAGCCAACCTAATGAGGAACCTTGTCAAACACCTTAGTGAAGTCCTTATAGATCATGTCCACTGCTCCGACCTCATCAATCCTCTTTGTTACATCTTCAAAAAACTCAAGTTAGTGAGGCACAATTTTCCACGCACAAAGCCATGTTGACTTATCCCTAATCAGTCCTCTCCTTTCCAAATAGATGTAAATCCCCCTCTCAGGATTCTCTCCAACAGCCTACCCACCAGCGATGTCATGCTCACCGGTCTATAGTACCCTGCCTTTTCCTTACCACTTTTCTAAAATAGTGGCAACATGTTAGCCAACTCCAGTCTTCCGGCACCTCACCTGTGGCTATCAATGATACAAATATGATAGCAAGGTACCCAGCAATCATTTCCCTAGCTTCGAACAGAGTTCTAGGTACACCTGATCAGGTCCCAGGGATTTATCCACCTCTATACATTTTAAGCCATCCAGCACCTACTCCTCTCTAATGTGGATATTTTTCAAGATGTTGCCATTTCCCAATGTTCTATACCTTCTATAACCTTCTCCACAGTAAACACTGATGCAACATATTCATTTAGTAGCTCTCCCATCTCTTGTGGTTCTACACATCAGCAGCCTTGCTGATCATTAAGGGGCCCTATTCTCTTCCTGGTTACTGTTTTGTTCTTAATGTGTTTGTAGAATCCAAATTGATTCTCCTTAACCCTATTTGCCAAAGCTATCATTTTTAAGATAGTAACATTCTGGGACACACTCAGATTCTTCCGTGCTTAATTTTTGATAGACCTGCTTCAGTTTTTCATCTTTCTGTTGTAAGTCAATTAATTTCTCTCTAATAAAACTATCCTCTTCGAGCTCGACCCCATACACGCTCCACTGCGGCATGCTGGCTCAATAATTAGCACTGCTGCCTCACAGCTCCAGTGATCCGAGTTCGATTCCACCCTCAGGCAACTATCTGTGTGGAGTATGCAAATCCTGCCTGTGTCTGCGTGGGTTTCCTCCGGGTGCTCCGGTTTCCTCCCACAGTCCGAAGATGTGCAGGTTAGGTGAATTGGCCATGCCAAGTTACACATAGTGTTCAGGGACGTGTATATTGGGTGAGTTACGGGGGATGAGTCTGGGTGGAATGCTCTGAGGTTTGGTGTGGACTTGTTGGGCCAAAGGACCTGTTCCACAATGAAGGGATTCTATGATTGCGACAGAAAACCGGAAGTGAGGAAATCCAGCCCCACGGATAGCAGAGTTCAAATTACAGGATAACACAACGGCGCTTCATAGGAGGCTGCACTGATGATGTTACCCAGCAGGGTAATGAAACGTTTTCAGACCAACAAGCCAGCTCGGTGAGCCAACCAACCACAACATCCACAACCCGAGCTATAAATCTACTCTAAAACCTTAGAAACCACCCAATTATCCCTACAGATAACTGACATCTCCTTACAAATCTGTTTCTCAATTTCCTGCTGACTATGGGCAGGCAGGTGGAGTGGAGGAGTCTATAGTACAATCCCAATAAGATGATCATCCCTTTCTTATTTCTCAGCTCCACCCAAATAACTTCCCTGGGCATATTCCCAGGAATATCCTCCCTACGTACAACCGTAATGTTATCCCTAATCAAAAATGCCACTCCCCCTTCCTCTTTCAATAATATGTGAATGCATGGTGAGACAAGAAGTGCTTCATTGTATAAAGTGAGGTTGCAGTGTCCAGTGAAAAGTGATGAGGTGGTGGAAAGGTGTAATAAAAAAAACTCTCAGTTCCAGGAATACAATATGTCCTTGGTAATAGTATAGCTGGGTCAGGTGGGAGTTACGTCTACTGAAAAGCCAGAGGAAAATCAGGCAACAGAAATATTACAGGAAGTGTGTCCTGGGATTTTTCCTGACTGTGTTGTAAGAAGGTCACAAAGCCACAATTTGAAGCAGGAGGACAAATCAAAGAATAATGATAAGAGAGTTGAAGTACCATTATCAGTGACTACGTTTGATCAAATGGTTGAGAAAAAAAAACACAATAGGTGGAGGACAAAGTGGATATTTTTATTTCAGAGAAATTAATTGACTTACAACAGAAAGATGAAAAACTGAAGCAGTTGTATCAAAAGTTAAACACAGAAGAATCTGAGTGTGACCCAGAATGTTACTATCTTAAAAATGGTGTCTTAATGAGGAAATTGAGATAATCACGTATTCAGCCCGATGAGAAATGGGCAGAAGTTCATCAAATTGAATTACTGGTGGCTAATAGAATGAAGGTATTATGGGTAGCACATGAATTACATGTTGGATGTCTTTTGGGAGTAAGGAAAAATCAAGCCAAAATACAAAAACATTTTTACTAGCCTACACTGCGCAAGGATGTAGTTGAATTTTGCCAAACACATCCTATGTGTAAGGTAATTGGAAAACCTCAGGTAGTGATAAAACAAATACCTTTAATACATTTTCCTGCATTTGAGGCACCTTTCACAAAGGTCTTACTTGATTGCCTAAAACAAAAAGTGAGAATCAGTATTTGTGGATGGTAATGTATGTGTCCACTAGATTTCCTGAAGGCATTCAATTATGCGATATCACAGCTAAAAGAATTGTAGAAGAGTCACTCAAATTTTTCATTAGCTATGGACTATCTAGTGAAAGGATCAAATTTTACATCAAAAACATTCGAGCTAGTTATGGATAGCTTAGGAAAAAAATAATTCAAATACACTGCATACCATCCAAGTTCACAGGGAGCGTTTGAACGGTAGCTTCAAACTTTAAGAACGATGTTGAGGGCTTATAATCAAGAATATCTAGATGATTGTGATAAAGGAATTCCATTTGTACTTTTTGCAACGAGGGATGCATCAAATGAATCCAAAAAAACTCAAGTCCCTTTGAATTAGTTTTTGGGCCTGAGGTGAGAGGACCAGAGGACCACTGAAATTAATTAAGGAGAAATTAGTGAGTCAGATTTCAGAGACAACATAGTTGGACTATGTGTCCAACTTTAGGAAAAGATTAAATAGAGCAGGGGAATTGGCGAGACAGCATTCGAAAATAGCTCAGTAAGTGATGAAGCAGGAAATAGACAAGAAATTGAAAATTCACAATTTTGCTAGTGGAGATAAAGTGTTAGTCTTACTTCCAATGGTAAGTGAACCTCTAAAAGCAAGGCTCAGTTGACCTTATCAAAGGGAAAAGAGATTGAGTGAGGTGAATTATTTGATAAGAACACCAGATAGAAAGAAATCTCACAGAGTGTGTCATGTGAATATACTCGGAAGGTATTTTGATGAGGAAAGAAAGACAATGGAGAATGTATTGCTGGTTACAACAGAGTGAAGTACCAAGTTCAGATAATTCTGAATTGGGATATTCCTCAAATTAAATTGGACAATGAAGAAGTTCTCAAAAATTGGCATAAATTATTGAGTTATCTTCCAGTTGAAAATTGAAACTGCCTGAAAGTTATTGCAATCACATGGGGTGATATGTGGGAATCAGCCCGGAAGGACTAATCTAATGACACATGATGTAGAGATAGGAAATGCTGTTTTAATTAAGCAGCATTCTTATAGACTCTTTAAAGTTGGCACACATTTAAATAGAGATTGAATTCATGCTCAAATAATTGAATATTCAACATAATTGAAACGAGTTGCTGCAACTACAGCTCACCCACAGTAATGGTGCCAAAACCAGATAGTACCCAACAAGTATGTGTGGACGAGAACAAAGACAATGCGTAACAAAGTTTGCTTCATGTCCCATTCTACGTTTGGAAGACTGTATTGAGAAGGTGAGACAAGCAACTTGTGTTTTTGAATTGGACTTACTCAGAGGATACTGGCATCTTTATGTGAAACAGCAAAGACAATTTCAGCTTTTGTGACTATACCAATTTAAAGTTATGGCATTTGGTATGAAAAATGCATGAGCCACATTTCAAAGATTCACCAATAAAGTCATTTCCAAATTACCTGTTGTGTCGTGTACATCAACAACCTGGTAATTTTGTCACACGTGGAAGGAACATTTGCAGCATCTACTGGAATTGTTCAATCGACTTTGGGATGCAGGCTTGGTGATCAACCTGGCCACGAGTGAGTTTGCAAAAACCCAGTCACGTTACTGGGCAATGTTATTGGACATGGGCAGATGGCCTCACAGAATGTGAAAACAAAGGTTATTATTCCCATACCATTGATGAAGACTGTAGTGCAATGGCTACTGGGATTGCGTGGGGTTTATTGGAAGTTGGCACCAAATTTTAACAGTGAGTTTGCTCCACTGACTGAGTTCCTGAAGAAGTACAGTAAGTTTCAGCAGATGGTGAACTGACAGAAGGCATTTGACAGCCTGAAAGCTGCGTTAACCACTGCCCCAGTGTTAGCCATACCTAATCATGTGAAGCCACTCAAGGCTGCTAGTGACGTGTGTGTTGGTGCTGTACTGTTACAAAAAGAAAATGAGAAAATAGAAAGACCTGTTGGGTATTTTTTCCAGAAAATTGAATACACATCAACAGTAATATTCCATGGTTAAGAAGGAAACTTTGAGCTTGCTTTTGGTGTTACAACATTTATATTGCCAGTAGTATCTGAGAGAATGCTATATACTGATCATAATCCATTGACATTTTTTGAGAAATTTAAGGACATTCCAGACTGAATAGACGGAGCTCATTAATGCAGGCGTTCAATTCGAAAGTTATACATGTGGCAGGGCGAGAGGATGTAATTGTCGATGTATTTGTGGTGACTTTGTCTGGGAGAGGGAGGCTCTGAGTTGGGGTAAGCTTGATTGTAGTATTTGGAGATCCTGCCGCATTACAGCGAGTGTGTGAAGCCGGGATGACGCTTGGCCTGCTGCGTTCATCCAGCTTCACACCGTGTTATTTCAGATTCTCCAGCATCGGCAGTTCCTACTATCTCTGTAACAATTTTAAACCCACTGCGAAACCTCTCCGAAAGATGCCCACCTTAAAGAGGTTCCCCTCCTCCCTCCGGAAAAATGTCAGTTCATCCCTCTCCACTGCAACCCTCTTGTACTATCTTCGGTCCTGAAACTGTTCAACCATATTCTAAAGCAAACCAGGTACTATAGCCACATTACCTTTCTGAGTACCTGCCTACGGAACCAGATAATCCTCAACGGACTAAAGTCTACATCTAAACCTTCCAAATTTGGCTCCAATTGTGATGACCGCTCCAACCGTTGATCTCCTACAGAAGTGTTTTGCGCTGTGACTTCTGAAATACACGCTCGCTGCAATGTGGTGGCATTTCCAAATACTACAGTCAAGCTTACCCCAACTCAGAGTCCCCCTCTCCCAGACCTGCAAAGGACCTGTCCTGTTTTTTATCTTTTGTAAGATCCACAACCTGACCTCTCAATTTTACTCGGCTTTATTAGACACTAAAAACCGAAAATACTTTAAACTCACTGGTGCTTGCCAGCATACTCAGAACCCACTCCACCATGTACCGCTGTCAATGGCCATGTGACCAACTTCGAAGCACCAACGATTTCCACAGATGACATCGCATCCGCCGTCACCCGGTACTCCACTTCTGTTACAACCAACACCATCATCACCGCTGCTGATGCCGCCGCCTCTGTTTCCGAGGCCAACACAGACATCGAAGAGGCAGCTGCAACCAAAAGAAACATCGAGGACGACGTCGCCACCACCAACATCCTCGGTTTACCGGCCGACGTCGCTCCGCCCACTGCCTTCACAGCCAGCATCTCCAGGCAAGACAATAACATGACGCAGCCGAGTCTTCACCATTCCCCCAGACCTCCCCCTTACCGAGGACGAACGGTCAGTCTTCAATAAGGGGCTCACCTTTGTCCCCCTCCACCCACACATCGACAAGTACAACTCTCATTTGGACATTAAGCAGTTTTTTCCATCGCCTCCGCCTGCCCCACTGAACTCTCCTTCAATTCCTCCCACTCAGTCAAAGGGGGTGGCCCTGGGTACCCACATGGGCCCAAGCTATGCCTGCCTCTTTGTAGGATACATGGAACAATCCTTCTTCCAAAGCTACACTGGCCCTAACCCCCATCTCGTTCTCCATTACATTGATGACTGTTTGGCACCGCCTCGTGTTCCCACCAGGAGCTCGAACAGTTCATCTACTTCACTAACACCTTCTACCCTGACCTTAAGTTTACCTGGACCATCTCTGACACCTCTCTCTCCTTCCTGGACCTCTCTGTCTCCATCTCTGGCATCCACCTGGAAACCGATATCCATTTTAAGCCTACCGACTCCGTCAACTACCTGGAATACTCCTTCTCTCACCAACCTTCCTGTAAAAAGGCATCCCCTTTTCCCAATTCCTTTGCCTCCGCCGCATCAGCTCCTGCAATGCGGCATTCCACTCCCAAACATCCCAGATGTTCTCTTTTCTCAAGGACCGCAACTTCTCCTCCACAGTGATCGAAAATGCCCTCGACCATGTCTCCTGCATTTCCCGCAACTCATTCCTCACACCATCCGCAATAATAACCAAAACAGAATCCCCCTCATCCTCATGTACCACCCCACCAACCTCCAAATCCAACGCGTCATCCTCCGACATTTCCGCCATCTGCAAGCTGACCCCACTACCAAAGACATTTTCCCTCCCCATGCTTATCTGCTTTCCGGAGGGACCCCTCTCTCCGTGACTCCCTTGCCCGCTCCACACTCCCGTCCAGTCCCACCACCCCCGGCACTTTTCCCTGCAACTGAAGCAAGTGCTAGACCTGCCCCTTTACCTCCCCTCCACTACCATCCCAGACCCTAAGAAGACCTTCCACATCAAACAAATGTTCACCTGCACATCTGTTAATGTGGTAATTCTGAATCCGCTGTTCCCATTGTGGCCTCCTCTACATTGGGGAAACCAAGCAGAGGCTTGGGGACCGCTTTGCTGAACACCTACAATCAGTTCGCAACAAACAACTGCACCTCCCAGTCGCAAACCATTTCAACTAGGGCACCCCCCCCACCCCACACCACAGCTCCGACGACATTTCTATCCTGGGCCTCCTGCATTGCCACAATGACACCACCCGAAAGATGCAGGAACAACATCTCATATTTCGCTTGGGAACCCTGAGCCCAAGGGTATCAATGTGGACTTCACAAGCTTCAAAATCTCCCCTCCCCCCACCACATCCCAAAACCAGACTGGCTACTCCCCACCTCCCTATCCATTCCTCCCACCTCAAGCCCCACCCCCATCTCCTACCCACTCAGATCATCCCGCCTCCTTGAGCTCTCCGTCCTCCCTGGACCGATCTATCCCCTCCCTAACTCCCCACCTACATTCACCTTTACTGGATCTAACCCCGCCTCCTTGGCCTGTCTGTCTCCTCTCACCCTATCTTCTCCTTTATCCACCTTCTATCCGCCTCCCCCCTCTCCCTATTTCGTTCAGAAACCCCGTTCCCTCCCCCAATTCTGAAGAAGGGTCTCGACCAGAAACATCAACTTTCCTGCTCCTCTGATGCTGTTTGCCCTGCTGTGTTCATCCAGCTTCACACTGTGTTATCTCAGATTCTCTAGCATCGGCAGTTCCTACTATCTTTGTATATTGATGGTTCATTGTTTTTAAGGGATGAAGGAGTGACGATGCTGTGACTTTAACAAGTTATTTTGTCCTGGATTTTTTGAACAGATGTTGTGAAGCAGTGGCACCAACCAGTCTACCAGAACAACTAGAATAAACAGCTTTGGATTTGGGTTTTGGATCTTTTTTAACATGCTGAATGGCTGTGGCCAGCTCTCACAGATGAGGATTTCTGGGTTTGTAGGTATAGCTTCAAGTAGAAGCTATTGGAGTCTCAATACAGTTGGAAGTTTCAGTGGATGTCTCCTATTTGCTACTCTCTGAATTTTCCTTTTAGCCAAGGGGTGTACTTACAGGATGTTACTGTATTGGGACAAATAATCACTAATAGTTACTGTACTTTTTATTCTGTTAAGTTGGCCTATAGCAGTAAGTTATTCTAAATTCCTCTTTCTTTGGTTGTATTTTAACTGCAGTGTTTAACTAAATTGTATTTTGATTAACATTGAGAAGTTTGACCAGCTGCATTGCATCTAGGCACTTCACATTTGCCTTTAAAAAGAAAAAGTTAGGGTTGACAAAGTGTGGAGTTGGAAGGACACAGCAGGCCAAGCAGCATCTTAGGAGCACAAAAGCTGACGTTTCAGGCCCAGACCCTTCATCAGAAAAAGGGGGATGGGGAGAGGGTTCTGAAATAAACGGGAGAGAGGGGGAGGCAGATCGAAGGTGGTTAGAGGAGAAGGTAGGTGGAGAGGAGACAAATTAAAGGGGCCAGGGGTTTAGACTACCTTCTTAAAATATTTTGAGGGGTTCTGGTCTGGTACATAATATCAGGCAATGACCATCTCTAGTAAGAGGCAATCTAACCACCATCCCTTGACATTCTATGATGTTACCATCAGCACATCCTCCACTACTTATATCCTACTGGACTTTCCACATAAACACAGCGGCTACAAGAGCAGGTCAAATGCTACAAATACTGTGATGAGTAACTCAGCTCCTGACTCCCCAGATCTACGGGTTATAAGTCAGCAGTGTGATGAAATACTCTCCACTTGCCTGGACTGATGCAGCTCCAATAACTCAAGAAGCTTGACACCATCTAGGAAAAGCAGGTCACTTGATTGGCACCACATCCACAAGCATTCACTCCTCCACCACCGACACTCAGCAGCAGCAATGTGTGCTACAAAAAGTGCACTATAGAAATTCATTAAAGATTCGCAGACAGCACCTTCCAAACCCACGACTATTCCCTCTGGTAGGACAAAGGTAGCAGATACACAGAAACATTACCACCTGCAAATTCTCCTCCAAGCCATCCTGACTTGAAAATATATCGTCACTCCATTAGTGTTTTGTATCAAAATTCTGGAATTGTCTCTCCAACAGCATTATGGGTATATCAGCAAATAGGTTGCAGCAGTTTAAGAAGGCAATTCACCACTACTTTCTCAATGGCAATAAATACTGATCTAGTCATCAACAGCTATACTCCACGAGAGAATTTATAAAATAAAGTGTTTGTGTCATCCAACTTAGCTTCTTATGTGATTCGGGATTATAATTGATTTCATCATATTCATTTGAAAAGCCTCGGGATGTTAAACACAAAAGTCGTTGTGTATTTGTATAAATGGCCGAGTCTTTATTTTTAGCTTTGGTCTCTCAACAAATTGAAACATTGCCACTATATCTAACATATCAAACTCTTCCATAATAAAGATCTCTAACTGGTCATTCTTCAGTCTTCACTTTTCTTGACCATTCCTCAGTGCCAGCCCCTTTCACTCTTTATTATTTGGACAACAACCACAAAAAGTTACTATATTCTTTGGTGTCATACAAAATAAGCAGAAATTATGAACTTACAAGGTCTGTGAAGCTATGTTTGAAAAAAGAATGACAGAAACACTTTAGTCCACGAAGTGTGTATCATATTAAAACTTAACAACAAATTACTCAAATTCCTGACTCTCTCACCAATTGTTTTTCATTTACTCCCTAATGCACTTAAGAGGCTACAGTGTGCAGGGTCTTATGCAGTCAGTATCTGCCTAAAAGGAATTACTGATGCACTGTCCAAAGCTCCAAGTCAAAGGAACAATACAAGCATGTGTCTCTGAAGCTGCCCTTATCCTCATGGTCCCACATGCCACACTCATTTATTTATTACACAGAACTTCAAGAATTCTAGTAGCTTACTGTTATAATTTATCATACAGCCGTTTGTTTACCATTGGCAGGAGTTCCTGAGGCATGCTCAGAAGCAACATCAGATCTGGAAATTTCTCTACTTAGCTTTAGCTTTCACCAACAGTGATGGTAATGCCCCTTAGGGTAAGTAAACTCTATCATTTCTCTAAATGCTAATTATTCTTGGACACAGTGATGGTCTCCAAAGCCTAGTTAACTCTGATCATACCCAGGTTGTCCCAGGTCCAGAAAGTCACCATACATATGCATGATCCAAAGCCCAGTGAAAGTCTCCTTCACCTGAACACCTCCATGAGATCTGAGGCCCAGGAAACACTGTTGTAGTGCCGGGTTCTCACATTGCCTTAGTCTCAACATTACTCAAATATCAAGTGCCTTCCAGAAAGATCCAGACTCTAAAATATCTGGATATATCCTGGTCAGAGCTAGGGTCTGAAAAGCTCAAGAGACTTCCACAACCAGGCTGTCCATAGGCCATTTACAACATGATCCCAACTACCTCAAATGCCACTTGGAGGTAGCAAGGACTTTAGATGCTGGAGTCAGAATTAATACAGTGTGGAGCTGGAGGAAGAGCAGGTCAGGCAGCATCAGAGGGGCAGGACAGTCAATGTTTTGGGCCTTGACCCTTCATCAGGACTTGGGGGGGGGAACGGTCTGAATGTTGTTTGGAGTCCATTGGGGATATGCTAGTTGCATAGGCAGGTACTGAGAAAGGAGATCCAGCTGTAGTAACAGGTTTGCTCAGTTCTGATGAAGGGTCCAGGCCTGAAATGTCGACTCTCCTGATTCTCTGATGCTGCCTGGCCTGCTGTATTCCTTCAGCTCCACACTGTCTTACCTCACAAGCCAGGTTACCTCTCTGACCCGGAACCTCTTGTCTCACCCCTCTGTTCCGGCCACCAACCTCCCTGGTTGCACCTAGCTCCATTAACACAGTTTGTCATACACCTGAGATAACAAAGTGTAGAGCTGGATGAACACAGCAGGCCAAGCAGCATCAGAACAGCAGGAAAGCTGATGTTTCGGGCCTAGACCCTACACCTGCATCATCTTTGATTAACACTCTGGTGACCCCTTTCTCCTTGATACCCCTGATCGCTTTGACACCCTGGTTACCCCGTACACCTCCATCACCAATGATGAAGACCCCCAGTGTAGTTGGGTCAGCTCTCTGCCTTCCCTCCTTCTCCCACCCCCACTCAAGGCTCCTTACCCTATGTTGACATTCAAGCTCCCCAGGTATTGTGAGGTCACAGTTCCGCCCCACCTCTCCCAAACCAGACCGTTGCCGTGGAAACTGGAGGTTAGGGCGGGCTCATTGTGACGGGGGTGGGGGAAGGGGAGATCGGTTGCTATGGAGATAGATAGCCGTTACTGAGACGGTGGCCAGCAGACAGACGCCATCCCCCCTAACTGTTAAGGGGGGGAGGGGGGCCTTCTAAAGGAGTTGAACTAGAAACCCTTTCCTCCTCCTTTCCCTCTTGGCAGCACGAGGCCTGGGGGCGGCAGCGGGAGATACACTGCGGAGGAGGGGGGGGGAAACGGAGGCTGCGCTGTGGCTCGGCCAGGAAGATGGCGGCTTGAAAGGAAGAAAGCGGCCCCGCTGGCAGACAGTTCCGCAACGGCCTCCGCCCCTTCCTCCAGCCGGCCCTCCCCCCGGCAGTGACTCCCGACGGGATTGAGAGAGAAGCAGCGCCTCATCAGCCCCTCCACCCACTCCCATCCCTCTCTCACGGCCTGGCCTCGGCTCCAGGCCCCAGGCCCCGCCGACATGGAGTGCCCCCACTTGGCGAGCAGCGTCTGTATCGTGCCCGACTCCACCAGGTTCCCGAGCGGCTCGCCGTCCTCCTGGTGTTGTGCCGGTGAGTGCCGCACGGTTCCGCTCTCTGCACAACTTGACCGCACTTTTGCCAATTGCCTTCCCCCCCCCCCCCCCCCCCGCCGTCTCTGTGTTAAAGAGCAGCTGTCCTCTACCCCACCCCGAAGCTTGTCGCCCGGTTTTCAAACCATCAGACACTCCAGCCCACAACAGCCTCCTGCCTAGGCCTGGACTGCACGCCTAAAGAGTGATAGAAAGAGAGAGAGAGAGAGAGAGGGTGGGAAAGGAATTATGAAGCTTTTTTTTGTTCAAAAGCCACAGTTTCCTTGTCAGGGAGGTAAGGAGTTATGAAGTTGATTTTTAAATAATTTGTCATTGAGGTGAATCTCAGACTGGAGGTCTCACTGGAACGACCAATTTGTCTTGAACTTGTAAGCACATCGAAAGATTCTTCCCCTGCGATCAGTCTGACGTGTTCCTCAGCAAATTGGAGGGGATCGGATTTGAAACTAACTCGAAGCTGTATTTAAGATGGGCGACTTTTTGAAACATTAATTTAGTGAGCTGAGCCAATGCATGTTTTATAAAGTTACCCCCACAGTCTATAGAAATTTTTGCCACGTCCTATATCCATACAGTCTGGATGGAGCGGCTGGCATTTAATTTCCTGTTTGTCCCCGACATACAAGATATATTTTACGAAAATTAAACAAAATCAGTTAGTTTTTTTGAGTGACTTCTTTTGTGGGACGCATTCGGTAGTGTTCAGAGTCGGAGCAGACTGGCTTTCCTTTGCTGAAATGTTAGGCCCTTTGTCTCCATTGTTGGGGCTGCCTAGTGTAATGACCTGAGGAAACTCGTTCTCAAGACCTGCTTTGGTTTTCGTGGGGAATCGCCCCTTTGAACTATATTCTGTTTCAAAACCGGCAGTTACAACAGGCTACATACAGCTCAGACGACCTTGGACATGGAATTCTGTGCGGTGATAAAACTCTGGAGACAGGATTGTTTTATGATCTAATCACTACAGCAAAGGGATAAGAAATACAATGGGATTTTCACTTTAAATGATGTGAAGTTTTTCTATGATAATTGCTAGCAGCTTTAACTGCTGAAACATTTTTTATTAACACTTTCATGTCTGGAACGTTCAAATGTCGACATTTTATATTGTGTATGAGGAACGGTGGTGGTGTGGATAGTACTATAAGTTGGTTTTAAAACTCAGAAAACCTTTCTCCTTTGTAATTGTGCCTTTGTAAATTTGATCTGAGATCACAAGTCTGAAAATTTCAGAAATTCCAAGAGTTTTTTTTGCCTGTTGTGCCAATGTGTAAAACTTAAAGCAATTTTGGGTTTATGGGACTTCATCTAAATTGTAATAGAATGAATGTTTCAAGATCTCTGCATGTTGAGCTACCAGTTCACAATTATACTTTATGGAAATAAGGACTATATGTTAGAATGTTTTGGTTTTAGAACTATTTTAATTGTGCAAAAGTTTGTTCTAGCCTCAAGTTTGAAAGTCTTAATGATGTTTTGGAATGAAAATACAGAGCTGATATTTCATCCCATTTGGCTTATTTTGGCTTAATGTTTGTATAGTTCCCCTAATACACTTGTCAGCTGACACTTCTGGTACTCCACACAGACTTTGCTCAAGATAGAATAACAGGACTGACTGTTACAGTACTGTTGACTTCAGCTCTTCCTGACTAGTAATTAAAGGTGAGGGTGTTATGTAACCCTAAATGTACTAGATGGATTTTCTGAGTGATGTAATGTCACTGTGATTTCCATGTGGTATGACACTGTATCCCTGTGATGTGGCAGTGAATGGGAACTGTAAATGAGGCAGTGGAAATCTTCATACCAGTGGGGCACACTTTTAAGATCACAGGGTCTATGAGGTCCATAACCTTGTTCAGCATTTGAAAGACTCATGCAGCATAATGTCCACTTCTAGGCCTCTGCATTCATTCCGTGTGTCAGATTCATCCAGCATGTGGGGTGGGAGACAGTGGAGCACTCATCTGTACCATCTCTCTGAAAGAACTCTTCAACCCATTCTTGCCCTACAATCCTGCATGGTTTTGTTTCTAGTTTCTTCAAATAAGAGCATACAAGCGGGAGGTAGAGTAGGCCATTTGATTCTTCAAGCCTTCACTACCATTCAACAATAAGACCAGAAGAAATAAGAACAGAAATGGGCCAATTGGCTCCTGGAGCCTGCTCTGCAATTCATTAGGATTGTGACTGATCTGCTCTGGGCCTCAAATCCTCCTCTTGTCACTAATCGGTCTGTTTCTGAAAATTTGAGGCAGAAGGTAAATCTCTTTGGTTCCTTTGTCATTTGTGTAAACTTGTAGACTTAGTCTTTGACTTCCCTGTCAGGTCTGCCTTCTGCCTGAGTACTTCAGGAAAGTTTTTGTAACCTGTGTTTTGGCCACTATTTGTGATTGCTGATGCCAGTCCTATCTTTGGTTCTTATTGGATGTCCCTAAACTCAGTTCCTGCAATTGATTTGAAGTTGTTTTTCAGCTTTACCTTTTTCCGTTTCATTTACTCTTTTTTTTAAGGCTTGTCTCTTAGATAATTCCTTTCCCAACTAGCCTCAAGATGTTGGGATATCCAGCAAGGCCCTTCAAAAGAGTTTCGTGTGGTGTGCCCCCATGGACTGACATCAGGAACGTGCAAGAATGTTTTTTTCAGGACAGGACAGCGCTCACCTAATCTCAGCCACACACTCACTTGGAGGTATAACTTTTTTGGAGGTTTTTTCCCCAATAACACCTCAAGTGGACGTTCTTTTTCTGAGCTGTGTTGTTGAGTTATTGTCTTAAAAAGGATCATAACAGCCATGATATTTCTCTTGATTTGGTTTGCACTTGGTTTTATAATTGTTAATGCCATTCTGCAGGAAATAAGGTACTGTTCCTGTTGCTGGGTCAGTATCCTGCAATCCCACCTTTATTGGCACTGTGGGTGTGCCAAGGTTTTCACTTGGTTAAGACGGCAACTTTCACTCCGCCTTCATTACAATTAGGGATGGGCAACATTATGTTGGCCGAGCCACATCTTCAAATGATTTTGAAAAAAAGTAAGTACAGATTTGAACTTAAGATGTTTATGGCCCAGTTTATAGAACTCTGACGAGGGTGTGTGAACTGTACCTCTTGTTTTGAAATGAGTGTCAAGACTTTTTGTGAAATGTGGAGCTGATTTATTAATGTGAAATTGAAATCTTATTGTATCTTTCTTAAAATAACTTATGTGGTTAAGGAGTTAATTTCTTGGTGATCTAAACATTGTAAGCAGTTACTTTATTGTATTAATTTGTAAGAATCCTTTCATTATTGAACAAGCAAGGGACTATTTGCAGGTTTCATTGTGTTTTCTGTCTAAACGTTGAGGTGACCATAATCCTTGTGCATTTCGCAGTGACATTAGCAGAGGTTGCAGAAGGTGGAAGTGTAATTTTTAAACAATAAGTAGAGGAATTAAGCAATCATGGAACAATTTACCGTGCTTTGAAGAGGCCTATTTCCTGCTGCTGTTAGAATTTGCGAGAGGAAGTGGAAAGGACTGTGTAATATGTTTGAGGATGTTTCTCATAAATGCATGACTGTGTAGTAGGGTATTGATCCAAAAGCGTGGAGCTCTGTCTTTAACCTGGCATTTTAAACTGATTTATGCTTGGATTTGTGGAAGGGACACAATAGGAACAAAATGTTTTCCAGAAAACTTAGTACGAATGTATGACGAACAAATTACCCGCATCAGTTAAATGAGCACCAAAAAGAGAGAAGTGAAGAGAAAAGGTAATTAATTCAAAATATATCAGAAATTCCCTGTAAAAGGGGAAACCTGTGAGGTAAAATGACAAACAAGAAAGGAACAGCCATTCTGTTCTATTTGTGAATTGTTCTCTTTATTTTAAGTGTTGCAGCTGATATTATTGTTATTGTATTCAGCTGGAACTTCAATATAATAATCATGGCATTTTAGTCTTGTGATATTTCTGGAGTTCTTTGTAGTTGGCGGTGACCCTTTAAAGTTGAAGTATGAGAGAGCCAGTGGCTGTTATGTTTGTAATATAAAGGCTCCACTGGTCGAATAGTTGACATTACTGTAATAAGATCATAAATTCTCATACTTCACTTCTTGTTTCTAGAAAACTAGGTGTTATTGCATCAGTTATATTGCTAAATAAAGTCAAATCTAATTTACATAAAATATTTTCATTTTTACTACATAATGAAATGCTCCTTAATATTAAAGGAATAGTGAGGTACTGCGTGAATAGATTTTTGAAAATATTTACTTCTAGGATGTGGGGATTGCAAGCAAACCTTGACAGCAATTCAAGCTGGGTGCTGATGAGCATTAGTTGTGGACTTAAAATTTTGTGAAATGTTCAATTTAAACAAGACAAATGGTTTGACTGTTAATTACTGACAAAGGCAGTTGGAGATGGCCTACCAAAATGTTGGTCTTACCAGCAACCCTAGGATCCTGTGGGAAAGAAATTAAAATAAAATCAGGGTTAGAGTTCAAGAAATCTACATTATGTCTGTCTAAGGGTTTGAATGATGGCTGTAGACGTTATTTCTAAAAGCGCATTGATAAAAGTACAGGGAAGTGGATTCGGTTATGAACATAAAACAGTAACACACAGGAATGAGCCTTTCGGCCCATGATGTTGTGATGAACGTGACGCCAAATTTAACTAACCCCTTCTGCCTTCCCTTGGTCCTTATCCTTCCATTCTTTGCATATTCATGTGCTTGCCTAAAAGCTCTTAAATGCCCCTATTGTATCTGATTCCGGCATCGCCCTGGCAGTGTGTTCCACACACCTACCCCGCTTTCTGTGTAATAAGTTTACCCCTTGCATCTCCTTTGAAACTTTCCCCTCACCCAAAATGCATGCCCCCTGGTATTAGACATTTCAGCTCTGGGGGGAGAAGATTCTGGCTGTCAACCCTATCTATTTATCTCATAATTTTATAGACTTCTATCAAGTCTCCCCTCAGGCTCCACCACTCCAGAGAAAACGACTTGAGTTTTTCTGGCCTCTCCTGATAGCTCCTACCCTCTAATACTGGCAGCATTGTGGGAAACATTTTCTGCATCCTCTCCAAAGCCTCTAGGTCCTTCCTGTAATTTGAACAAATTGAATACAGCACTCTAAGTGCAGTGTAACCAAAATCTTATAAAGGTGCAACATGACATCCTGACCCTCGTACTCAGTTCCTTGACCGATAAAGGCAAGCATGCCATAAGCCGCCTTTACTGTCCTGTCCACTTGTGTGGCCACATTCAGGATGCTATGGACTTGAACACCAAGTTCCCTCTGTGCATTAATGCTGTTAAGGGCCCTGCTGTTAACTGTATACTTCTCAACATCTGATCTCCCAAAGTACAGCACCTTACACTTACACAGATTAAACTCCACCTGCTATTTCTCCACCCATATCTGCAATTGATCTACATCCTACTGAATATTTTGACAACCTTCTACGCTATGTTGAACTCGTATCAATCTTTGTATTGTTTGTCTCTCTCTCTCTCTCTCTCTCTCTCTCTCTCTCTCTCTCTCTCTCTCTCTCTCTCTCTCTCTCTCTCTCTCTCTCTCTCTCTCTCTCTCTCTCGCACACGCACACACAAAATCAGCTGTATGTACCATTAGTAGTAGAGGTTGTAGCATGAATCCTTTAGGAATACCACTAGTCACGGACTTCCAGCTTTAAAAAAAACACCCTTTTCTCTGCTCTCTAATGCTATCTTTTGGGCTGAATCTTCTGGATGAGCCTACCATGAGGGACCTTGTTGAAAGCCTGACGAAAATCCTTGCAGACAAGATCCATTGCTCTAGCCTCTTTGATCATATTCACCTCCATGAAAAATTCAATCAAGTTAGTAAGAAATGACCTGCCCTGGACAAAGCCATGCTGACTGTCCCTTATTTGGCAAAGCTTTCTCAAATGCGTGTAAACCCTACCCTTTAAAATTCTCTCCAGTAGCTTCCCAACCACCGATATGAGACTCACTTGCCTGTAGGTTCATGGATTATCCATATTTCCCATCTTGAACAGAGGAATGACATTAACTACCCACTAGACCGCTGGGACACCTCCAGTGGCTAGTGTGAATACGAAGAATTTGGTCAAGGCTCCTGCAAACTCTTCTCTTGCCTCTGCCAACAACCTCGGGTAGATATCATCAGGTCCAGGGGATTTATCCACCCTGATGTTCAAGAGTCCCAACACCACTTCTTTCTTAATCTCAAAATGCCCTAGCATGTTAGCATCCTCCGCAATCTTCTGGGTGAATACTGATGCAAAGTACTCATTTAGGATCATGTCCACATCCTCTGTCTGCAAGCACAAGTTCTGTCTTTTATCCTTGAGTGGCTCTACTTTCTCCCTAGTTATCCTGTGGTTTTTAATGTGTGTATAGAATGCCTTCGGATTCTGTACTCAACAATGGGCCCTACTCACTCTCCTAATTCCTTGGTCAAGTTTTTTCCTGCTTTCTTTATGTCACATGGGTTCTGTCCAATTTTTAGCTTCCTACACCTTTTATATATGCTGCCTTTTGTTTTTTCGACTGCATTCACAACCTCCCTCGTTATCTGAGGGTCCCTTACTTTACCATCCTTTCCTTTCTCTTTACTGGAACCTGCCAGTCCTGAACTCCGATCAGTAGGTCTTTGAGCAACTCCCACATATCAAATGTGGGCTTGCCCGATAACAACTGCAACAAATAACATTCCCTATTTCTTGCCTAATATTGATGTAATTTGCTGTCTCCCAATTCTGTATCTTCCCATAAGTTTCTGACTTGTCCTTTCTCATAGCTATCTTAGAACTTAAGGAGTTGTGATCACTGTTTCCAAAATGTTCTCCCACTGATCAGTCACCTGCTGGGCTCATTAGCTAGTACAATGTCCAGTATGGCCCCTCCTGTAGTTGGACTAGCCACATACTGTTTCAAGAAACCCTCTTGGATGCACTTAACTAATTCTTCCCTGTCTAGGCCTCAAACTCTGAGGAAGTCCCAGTCAATATTTGGGAAGTTAAAGTCACCTATTATGACAACCTTGTTGTTACATCTTTCCATAATCTGTCTACATATTTCTTCCTCAATGTCTTGGTGACTATTGGCAGCCCTATAGTATAAGCTTATCAGTGTGATTGCAGCCATCTTATTTTTGAGCTCTACCCATATTTCCTCGTTGGATGAGCCCTTCAGTATGTCCTCTCTGCGTGTAGATGTGATATTCTCCCTGATTAGTGATGCAACTCCTCCACCTCTTTTACCTTCCACTATCTCATCTAAAAAAATGAAACCCTGGAAAGTTGAGCAACAGGTCTTGTTCGTCTTTGAACCAAGTCTTTATAATGGCCACTGCATTGTGGTCCCATGTACTGATTCAGGCTCTGAGCTCATCTCTCTTACCTATAATACTCCTTGTGTTGAAATTAACACACTTCAGCCCATTAGTACCGTTGTGTTCATTTATCTGCCTCTGCCTCTACCTGTCCTTTCTGACTTACTGGTCCTAATGCCTACATCTCCTTCAACCCCTCCACTTGCTGACCTGCTGCTAATGTTCCCAGCCCCCTGCCACGTAGCACTAACAAACCATCTTGCGAGGATATTGGTTCCCCTCCAGCTGTCACCCTTCCCTGTTATACAAGTCACCTCTGCCCCAGAAGAGGTCCCAATGCTCCAACAACCTGAAACCCTGCCCCTGCACCAGCTCCCTAGCCACAAATTCATCTGTCCTATCTTGCATCAATAGTATGTGGCAGTGGTACTAACCCAAAGATTACTACTTTCATGGTCCTGCTTTTCAGCCTCCTTAACTCTCTCCGTACTTGCAGGAACTTCTCCCTCTTTCTACCTACCAAATGCCCACAATCAGGGAGACAATACACCATCCTGGAGTCTCAAATACAGCCACAGAAATGCCTGCCTGTGCCCCTAACTAGCAAGTTTCCTACTATCTCTACCTTGCACTTTGACCTTTCTCTATTGGCAGAGCGAGTTGTGGTGCCAAAGGTATGGCTGTTGCTGTTGTACTCCCTGGAAAGTCGTCGTCCTCCTCCTGCAGCCCACCCGCCCCACCCCAAATTCCCTGCAACAGTATCCAAAACTGTATACCTGTTAGAGAGGAGAATAGCCGCAGGAGCCTCCTAGCAGTCACCCATCTACCTAACTCAACTTGTGGGACTACCTCACCATAACTAGTGTCTGTCATACTTTCTGTCCCCGTAAGTTCCTCAGTGTGTTCAAATGTTTGTGAGGAGCTGCAGCCAGTCACGTTTCCTGCAGACGACGACGTGGACACTAGACTGCTCACTGATCACCCACATCTGGCAGGAGGAGCACACCACTGCCATAACTGCTATCTCTGCCCCTTTACAGTAAGAAAGATAAAAGAATCTTACCTTGCCTTTACCTTGCTCACCTTTCTCATTGAAGCTTGGTGCTCTCCTAAGCTCATCCAGCAGCACTTCCACCACTCTGCAGTTCTTCTCAAACTGTTTTGTTGGTAGTTTCTAATTTACTGATTAAATTACAGTGCAATCTTTACAAACAGACCTAGTGCCATATAGGCTACAACAAACTTTATACCAACTTCTCATTCTCACTCCTCTTGTTTGTTTTTGACTTGCTTAGAAGGTGGGAAGGATAGAAACCCTGCAGTAATGTAATTTTTGGGGCTTCCAGTTCCTTGACACTGGATTCTTCCACGATCCATGGTGACTGAGCTGTCTTCTCCCAGAATGCTTTTTTCTTAAAAATAAATATTAAAAATTTTATACATTAAAAAAATCTGTATATAGATTGTCTCAAATGTACCAATCAACTAAACAAACATTTTGAGTTTGACACAATTCCAACAAACTAAAGGCATTTCATACACACAGAGAATAGATTTACATACATTTGAGGCAATAGAAGGGCCCAAGAACTGAATGGATCCCCAGTTGAGTTTAGCAGAAAGACCTCAGACAGTCATCTTTTTCCCACTGCACCTTGGCGGCAGCTTCCCCAAGCTTTAGTGTGTCCCTCAGCACGTAGGACTAGACCTTGGAACATGCCAGTCTGCAACACTTGGTCGATGTCTGTTCCTTGTTCTAGAAGACAACAAGTTTCAGGCAGACGAAAGAACATCTTTCACCAAGTTAATGGTCCTCCAGGTACGGTTGATGTTTGTTTCTGTGTGCATCCAGGGGATCAGACTATAGAGCGGAGAGTCCTACTTAATGTCTCATGCCTCACGAAAATGTTGAAGTTCTTTGAAGTAGCACTGAAAGTTGGTGAGGACAAGGCAGTAGTCTGTATGAATTTCAGTGAGGCCTTTGTTAAGTTTCCACATGGTAGGCTGCTGTGGAAGGTTATGTCGCATGGAATCCAGAGAGATCTGGCAAATTAGAAACACAGTTGGCTTGACAGTAGGAAGCAAGTAATAGTGGAAGGATGCTTATCGGAATGGAGGCCTTTAATGCGTGGTGTGTCTCGAGTCAGTGCTAGGCCCATTGCTGTTTGTTATCCATTTGGATGAGAATGTACAAGGCATGATTGATAAGTTTGTGGATGACACTAAACTAAGCTCCATCGTGGACAGTGAGGAAGCTTCTCAAATTGCAGCAGGTTCTTGATCAACTGGGGAAGTGGGCTGAAAAATGACAAATGGTATTTAAAATAACTATATAAGTGAAGTGTTGCATTTTGGAAAGTCAGATGAAGGTAGGAGTTTCATAGTGAATGGTAGGGCCTTAAGGAGTCTAAGTGTAACAGAGGAACCTTGAAGTTCAGGTGTACGGTTCTCAGAAAGCGGAGTCATAGGTAGACGGCAGTGAAGAAAGCTTTTGGCGCACTGGCCTTCATCAGCCAGGGCACAGAGTAAGGAAGTTGGAACGTTATGATGCAGTTGTACAGAATGTTGAGGCTGCACTTGGAGTACTGTGTTCAGTTTTGGTCATCTTGCTATAGCTGGATTTGGAAGCTGCTTTTCCCTTCTTTTCTTACAGGAGTTCTCTTCCTGCTATTAGAATTGCATATGAGTTTATATTTTACTGAATTTGCCTTTGCCCTGGGCGTGTTTCTGGGATATTATTATAACGGAGTGGTTAATGCATCTGTTGTTTTGTTAAGCATATCACTTGCCTCTAAGATAAGAAAATGTTAGGAACAATGTTATTAAACTGGAAAGTGTGCATAAGTAATCTACAAGGACGCTGCCAGGACTCGACTAAGTTATAGGGAGAGGTTGGACAAGCTAGGACTTTTTTCTTTGGAGTGTAGGAGACTGAGGGGGGAATCTTAGAAAAGTATCCAAGATCTTGAGAAGCATGGATAGGGTGAATATACTCAGTCTTTTTCCCAGATTTGGGGAGTCGAAGACTAGAGGGCATCAGTTTAAGGTAAGAGGGGGAAAAAGTAAATAGGAACCTGAGGGGCAACTTTTTTCTTTGTAGAGTGTGGTACAGATATGGAATGAGCTGCCAGCAGAAGTGGTTGAGGCTGGCACATTAGCAACATTTTAAAAGGCATTTGGATGAGTACTTGATTAGGAAAGGTTTAGAAGGATATGGGCAAAGTGCAGGGAAATGGAGTTAATGTGGATGGACGTTTTTGGTTGGCATCCACCAGTTTGGACTAAATGGCCTGTTTCCATGCTATAGGAGTCTATGACTGTAATGGAGCTGCTCACGATAAACTTCGACAAAAGCCTCTATCTTTCTCCGGAGTTCATTTGCAAGACACACTTCAGCAGGAGATATTTGACAGTCTCAACCTTCCTGCAGCTGCTTCAAGGGCGGCAGCCGGTAGAGCAGATCTACTGGGCGTACATGAAGGATCTAACAGTGCCCTTCTCGTTATCAGCCAAGCAATGTTTTGATGCTTTTTGGAAAGATTCTGGTGATGAGGCATTTTGCTGAATGGCGTTGACAGCCTGCTCAGGGAACCACATGGCAGGATCAACCCTCTCCTTTTCCCTTAGTGTCTCAAGGATGCTACATGCTGACAGCTTCCTGATGGACCTGTGGACAAAGATGTTTTTCTTTGCAAATTTCTCCACAAACGATAGGTAATACAGAAAGGTCTGACTACTTGGAGTGTTCTGCAGCAAGGCCAGGCCCATCTTAACGACACTGGTGACCAGTAGAACCTTGGTATATGGTGACACTTGATGTTTGCTTGCTGAGTGTCCATGCACAGCTGTGCACGAAAAGGTAGCCATCAGGATGAGGGCAACGTTGGATTCCTCCCCTGCCCCAACTAATTTGAAGTCCAAGTAAACAAAATGTGTATATACATTTAATATGCTCAGGACAGAGGCTAACAACATCTGGTGCAAGTGAATTGTTGCAAAACATTTTGCAACTGAAATAGATGTGGAATTATTGGTGGAAACCAAAATCAAATCTGAAACTACATCTAAGAGATGTGCACTGGGCTTCATTCAAATATCAATTTGAAACACAAATAGGCTCCAGAGTCTTGACATTTAAAATCTGCAATGATCTGTTGAAATTCAAGTCAATTATTGTCTTGATTGCGATAAGATTTCAGAAAAGCACGTTGGTTTAGATATTCAATGCATTCGTACATATAGATATTGAAACTGGAGCTGAAACTAGTTGACTTGATTTTTATTTACTCTTTAAATATATTTTTACTCCGAATCAATTCCGCTCAGTCTTTGTCCCACAGAAATTCATTTCTGCAGTCCTGTCACCAGTCATACATGGTGGTTGAATAGATAATACTGAAAAAGAGTAGTCAAATGTGTTGGAAATTTTTGATGGCTGGTAAATATTTAAAGGCTGTTACATTTCGGCAATAATTAACAGCAGCCCTTGATGGCTGATTGAAAGTTTAGCTATTATCCAGAAATGTCTATACTTGAGCATTGTTTTGGATCCCACTCTGCTGTAAACATTAAATAAATGCAGCAAGTGCTGGAAATGCTCAGCCTCTGTGAAGAGAGATGTTTCAAGTTAGTGACCTTTTATCAGCATTGGAAAAGATTAAACATAGAAAATAGGAGTCTGGTAGGCTCTTTGAGCTTGTTTTGCCATTCAGTATCACGGCTGAACCTGCTCAGTATCTTGTTCCAGCTTTCTTCCCATACCCTTTGCCTTTAGCCTTAAGAGCTATATCTAACTCCTTCTTCAAAACGTTGTGTTTGGCCTCAACTCCTTTCTGTGGCAGGTAGTTCTGCAAGTTCATCACGCTCTGGGTGAAGAATTTTCTTCTCGTCTCAGTTATAAAATGGCCTACCCCGTATCCTTAGTCTGTGACCTCTGGTTCTATACTCCTAGTCATTGAGAACTTCTTTACCCTATCAATTCCTATACGAATCTTATAGGTTTCTGAGATCCTCCCACATTCTTCAAAACTTAGTTGTTATAGGTCTTGAGCATGGGGAATGTGTGGGGATAAGTTAGAAGGTGGAATGATAAAATTACGTATGTTTGTGCGTATCTTGGTACAGTGCCATGTTAGTACACAATGAATGTGGAACACTCTGTAAGTTTCTTTAATGCTTTGTGTGTGTGTGTGTGTGTGTGTGTGTGTGTGCGCGCGCGCGTGGCTGATAACTGGATTTCTGTTGATTGTGATCCATCCAAGGTCAAGTGTTCTTGTGAGTAGATGCTGAGTACTCACTAACATCTTGCCATATGGTTTCAGTTCTGAAGAAGAGCCATACTGGGCTCAAAACGTTAAATCTGTTTCGCTCCCCACAGATGCTGCCAGACCTCCTGAGTTTGTCCAGCATTCTGCGTTTGCCATATATCAGTGGTTTGCAGGATTCAGAAATAATCCTCACAAATCTGATTTTTGGAGTATAATTTAAATTATTTTTGGAACTGTGCATTTTCAACCTAACCTAATGTTCTTAAATCTTGTTCTTTCATCTCTCAAAAGCAGAAGCAGCTTTGCGACGACGTTGGGTTAGTGAAACACTTGTTTGTTTTGATCCTTGCTGTTTGAAAGGAAACAGCCCTTTGAATCAAAAGTAAAGAAATTTTGAGAAATTTTCATTTCATTAAAAAATTTTTAGGTGCAACAGCAGTACTAACTATGCACAAGAATGCTGAAATTTTTATGTAGACGTAGTACAATTCCATTGTCACTTAATATTACTGCGCATTGATTTTGGTTGCCATCAAATGCAAATATAGCAACATAATCAAGGAGTTGAGAAGCTCAGCACATAAACTTGCAAGACCACCACGGACATCTCATGCCAACGTTAAGTTCAAAAGTACTTCAACAAAACAATGTGCAGTTTGTTACCTTAAATGCTTGGAAATGTGATCGAGTGTAGTTATCCTGTTTGTCGTTTATATATTGAAACTATCTTTCACTTATTACTACAGTGTAATAAATTAAAATAATTTTGTTTTGATCATAGTTCTGGGTCATGTGGAATGTTTTTCATATTAAAAGTGTGATGTCAAATTAGTTACGTAATACTCAGCTCAACAAAGAATTTAACAAGGTGTTCAAGTGTGTTTGACTAGCAAGCTGACTCTTTAATGTTACCAGAAATGCCTTGCTGTCATCCTGAAGATCTTTTAAATAACTATTAAGTGCTGTATCACATTTGAAGTCTGTGTGTTGCTGTTGTGACGATATTATGGCTTTAAGAGTTGTATTTTGTCTTTTATTTTTGAAGAAAGGTTGAGACAAGTTTGAATGGTCTGCTGAAAGTCAATAGAGTTAAACAGCTTGTGAGGTCTTGGGTTTTTTTTTAAAAATTTGAACAATAGAAGTAGACTGAACGTCCTGCAGGACAAAGATTTCTTATTTTAACTTTCCGCAGTTGCTGCTGTCTTGAGCTTACAGGAATTCTCTTCCTGCTGTTAGAATTGCATATGAGATTATATTTTACTGAATTTGCTTTTGCCCTGGGTGTGTTCTGCGATATTATCATAATGGAATGGTTAATGTATCTGTTGTTTTGTTAAACATTTCACTTGCCTCTAAAATAAGAAATGTTAATATAGCCTGAACCCCAACATTATTTTCAAGGGTTTGGCCTAGTCCATAACAAACTGGGGCTCTTGGAGGGATCAAAATCTCTAATTCCAAGTTGGTTTTAGGACTCGAAGACAGTGAGTATGAGTATTGGGTGTTGAATTTGGTGTGCCTTGTGTAATAATGGCTCTTTCAGTCACTGATCACAACTTTCATCTAGTAGAGTTAACAACCCATAAGCTCTCCAGAGAAGATCACTGGCTTTCTCAGAATCCTCTAAGTGCTCAGAACAGCTGTCATCTAACTAGAAGTCACTCTTAGCTAATATTCCTGACTCAGGAAGTTGATTGAGAAAGGCGTTCCTGACTGACGATCAGTGGAGAGGATGCAATGCATTCTGTAAGATGTACCTAGCTGCAGTTTTGGAGATTAAGATTTTTTTGTAAAATTTGGTATATTGGTGGGGTTTGTTTTTACTGGAACAGCATTCAATTAGAGTTTTTTTATTTAGGAATAGTTGGTGGTTAAGGGGGAATTATTCGGTATGTTAGTTCTATTAATTTGTTCACTGTTAAATTTGTTACTTGTTGATTATAGAGTGACTATTAGGAGTTCATTTCAGTTAACTTTCTCTTTTTATAACAGATGAGAGGCAGGCTATACCATTTTCACACTTCCTTTAACAGATTATAAGGAGAGGTGCTCCCCTCTGGGTGTCTCGGTTTTAGTTATGGGAGAGATCAACATCCTTTGTAAAAGTCTGAAGGCATTTTACAGCCTAATAAATTATGTGAGATGCTGCCCCAGTGTTAGCCCCACACCTAATTATACAGTGTCATTCGGAGTGGCTATTGATGCGAGTCATGTGGGTGTTGGTGCTGTACTCCTGCAAGAAAATGATGAGGAGATAGACGATTGGGTATTTTTACACAAAATTTGAATAATCATCAACAAAAATATTCCACAATTGAGAAGGAGACTTTTGAGTTTGTTGGCAATGCAACTTTTCAACTTTTATAATTCTAGTAATGTTGATAATTGTATGTATTGATCGTAACCCCTTAAGTTTTGGTTAAAAAATTTAAAGGATAAAATACCAGACTGTTTAGATTGAACTTATTGCAGCCATTCAGTTTGTAAAAGACACATGCAGCAGAACGAAAAAATGTAATTGCCAAAACATTGTCTTGACTTGAAGGAAGATGGAGGCATTTGATGGCAGGAAGAAATGGACTGTAATAGTGAATGTTTGCATGCTTAGATGTCAGTAATGTATGTGTGTTGTACTGGACTAATAGTGTAAGGGTAGAGGTTTTTAAAAATGAAGCTATCTTTGTATGCTTAATTTTTTTTAAGGGGAAGATTTGATACAATGGCTTAAAGTATATTTTGTCCTGGTCTCTCTTTTAATGAAGAAAGGTTGAGACAGAGGTCGTGAATGGCCTGCTTAAAGTCAATGGAGTAAACAGCTTGTGAGGCCTTTGGAAAAGAAGCCAAAGTTGGAACAATAGAAACAGCGTGAATGGATCGGATCAAGCTCCCGTAGAGCCAGGATTTTGTGTGCATGTGATGAAGCATGATACTGAGTGTGGATCTCAGGATGGAGTGAGAGCATGGGTCTGTGAATCTTTGAACGTTGCAAAGATACCTATGATCCTTTATGAATTCAAAGCATGAAGGATGAAACTTGAGTTGGAATCCATGTAGGGAGACTCTAAGTAAGTTGGAGGCAGGAGGAAGGAATGTGAGATAACATGGTGTAGAGCTGGATGAACACAGCAGGAAAGCTGACGTTTCGGGCCTAGATCCTTCATCAGAAAGGAATGTGATGTGGCTGTAGAAACAAGTTTTAGCAAATGTCTTGTCAAATATCAGGAGTGACAGTGAAATTAATGATGGTGAACAAGACAAAAGATTGTAACAGAAACCCTCATTGGAGACAGGTTCAGAAATTCTTTGAGGTGGGCAGACTGAGAAGGGAAGTGGCATTGAGTTAAGTACTAAATAAAAACCAAAATAACTGGTATGCTGTAGATCAGAAGCAAAGGCATAAACTGCTGGAAAAGTTCTGGCAGCATCTGAGTTTTGAGGAAGAGTCACCCGATTCAAAATATTGACTGATTTCTCCCAACAGCATCCATAGTTCCTTCAGTTTTTAATTAAGGATTTTTAAGCTGTAGCTTTCTGCACTTGCAGACATCTTGAAGCTGGATGTTGAAGCTTTTATTCCCCTCTCGGTTACAGCTAAAAGCTGGAGTTCTCTTGCTGCTAGAATTACATGTGAGACAATTTATTTCACTGAATTTACTTTTGCCAAGAGCATGTTTATGGGGTGTTACTTTATTGGAACAGTTAATTAGTTAACTTATCTATCACTTTATTAAGCATTTCAATAGAGCTAGTTATGCCAATTCTTTTTATTTTGTGTTATAACTGCAGTGTAAAAACAAAGTGTGTTTTGCTTAAAATTGAGTAGTTTGACAAATCTAATTGCATTTAGAATACAGGACCTTACATTTAATGTAAGAAAAGTTAGAGTCTAGGACATCTTAATATATTTTGAGGGGGTTTAGTTTGGTTCACAACACTGAAGTTCAGTAATTTGATGCCTTTGTAAAATGTTTCCTTAAAAGTGACTTTCATGACAACATGAACTACTGTGGTTGTCTGAATTCTCTACTGCAGTTTCTAAATTTTTATACCATAGCCTGAACAACACATTTACAGCAGTTGACAATGAAAGGGAACTTTGCATGGCAATAGCAATAATAATTCAATGGACAAGGACTTTTTTCATATGCCGAAAGAAGTAAAACCACTGAAGATATTTAATTCTGAAAATAAAATAATTACCTTTTATTTTGTTTTGCAGTTTGTCGCTCCAACAAAAGCCCATGGGTCTGTCTAATGTGTTCAAGTGTTCATTGTGGAAGGTATGCTAATATTGTACTCAGTCTTAGGCTGTCATAAAGATAAGCTTAGACTGATTGTCGCACTTCATAATTCTTTAGTGATAGTGTTGTATAAAGATCGGCAGGTAATGTTGTTCAATTCTGCATGACAAACACTTGCAGTTATTAGAATGCCTATAATAATCTTTAAATATTGATAATGAGCAGCACAGCAGTTTTTTTAAAACATAATATGGTATGATGCAGAAACACTACTGGAGTACTCTCCATTGAGTGTAAATGTAGTTTATATTAATATTTGTTTTTTTTTTAAATCCAAAACCTGTGACCTATGTCTTTTGAGTTCTAAAATTTATGTGAATATGTGGGACATATTCAAAATCCAAAATTATCTGGATTTTACAGTGGTCGCAATGAATTGGATAGTACTGAATTTAATATTGTTATATAGAAAATGAAAGTTAGAGAAAACAAGGGACTGCAGATAAAGCCATTAGGAAAATTCTGAAATCTATTATTAAGGAAGTTTCAGTGCCTTTAGAAAATCATTGTATGGCCAGGCAATTTCAACATGGTTTCATTTTTGAAACAATCTGATAATAAATATTCTGAGGGTACCTGGTAGGGTAGATAAAGGGGAGTTTGGAGTGATATTTATCTCAGTTGATTCCCTGACAAGAAATAAAGTAGTGGTAGGTGAGATGTGAACATTGGCAGGCTGTTAAAGGTCAAAGCTGGGGAATTGGCTATTTACAATATATATTAATGACTTAGATGATGAAGCAGCTGAAGCCTCTTGTGGCACAGTGCTCATGTCACTACATCTGAAGCAGCATTGAAGTACCACTTGATCCAGAAACTAGTAATGACAACTCTGAATAGGTTGGTTACAGGAAATATCAAGAGAAATGTAACATATCCATGGTTACTGATGTAATGTGGTGGATGTAGTAACACAGGAGAGCATGCAGAGCAGTTTCACTGGGATATTGCTTGAGCTGGATCATTTTAGTTACGAAAAGGGATTAGACAGACTGCAGTTGTTTCTCTTAGAACAGAAGAGATTGAGAGAAGAACATAATAGATGTCTATAAATATGATTAGCGTAAATAAGTAGGCAGGGAGAAACGCTTTCTGTTAGAGTCAGTCATACAGCGCAGAAACAGACCTTTTAGCCCAACTCGTCCATGCTGACAGGGCTTCCTAAACATAACTAGTTCCGTTTCGCTGCATTTGACCCATCTCCATCTAAAACTTTCTCATCGATGTACCTGTCTGGATGTATTTTAAATGTTGTAACAGTACCTGCATCTACTACTTCCTTGTTCCTCATACAAACTACCCTCTGTGTGAAAAAGTTGCCCCTTAGGTCTGTTTTAAACCTTTCCCTTCTCACCTTAAACCTATGCCCTTTTGGATCCCCTGCCCTGGGGAAAAGACTTTAGCTAGTCACTTTATTTACGCCCCTCATGGCTTTATAAACGTCCTTGGCTCCAAGGTTAAAAAGTCCCAGCCTCCCCTTAACTCAAACCCTCCAGCCTCGGTGACATCTTTGTGAATCCTCTTTGTGCTCTTTCCAGTTTAATAACGTAAGTCCAATAGCAGGGTGACCAGAATCATATGTATTACTCCAAATTTCATCTTAGCAATACCCTGTACAGTCATAATGTAATGTCCCAATGCTAGTATTCCGTGTTATGATTGAAAGCAAGTATGCCAACTGCCTCCTTCACCAGCCTGCTGACCTGTGACGCCACTTTCAAGGAATGATGTACTTACGCCCTTGGTCTCAGTTTGATCACATTCTCCAGCGCTGTAACATTAACAATGTAAGTTCTGCCCAGTTTGTGAGGATTTTTGTATTTCTAGAGGTCTACTCTATAGCCAGGAAGGAACTCAAGAATAGACTTAGGAGAGCTAGAAGCGGGTATGAGAAAACTTTGAGTAGGATCAAGGAAAGCTGCAAGGCGTCCTATACTTACCTCAAGAACAAGAGGATGGCCAGTGTGAGGGTAGGGCCAATCGGATAGTGGAGGGAATTTGTGCACGGAGTCAGAGGTGGTAGGGGTGGTCCTTAATGAATACTTTGCCTCAGTATTCACCAGTGAGAGGGATCTTGACGTTTCTGAGGACTGCATGAAACGCGCAGATATGCTGAAACAGGTTGATGTTAGGGAGGAGGATGTGCTAGAAAAACATGAGGATTGATAAGTCCCCTGGGCCAGACAGGTTATACCCAAGGTTACTACAGGAAGCGAGGGAAGAGATTGCTGCCCCTTTGGCAATGATCTTTGCGTCCTCTCAGTCCACTGGAATAGTACCAGAAGATTGGGAGGTGGCAAATGTCATTCCCTTGCTCAAGAAAGAGAATAGGAATAATCCTGGAAAAACCGGTGAGCCTGTCTTCTGTGGTGGGCAAATTATTGGAGGATTCTGAGAGATAGTATTTATGAGTATTTGGAAAAGTGCAATTTGATTAGAAATAGTCAGCATGGCTTTGAGAGGGGCAGGTCATTGCCTCACAAGCCTTATTGAATTCTTTGAGGATGTGACAAAACATATCAATGAAGGTAGAGCAGTGGATGTGGTATATATGGATTTCAGCAAGGCATTTGATAACGTTCCACATGGTAGGCTCATTCAGGAAGTAAGGAGACATGGGATTCAGGGAAATTTTGGCTGACTGGATACAAAACTGGCTGTCCAACAGAAGACAGAGCGTGGTAATAAATGGAAAGTATTCAGCCTGGTGCTTGGTGACTTGTGGTGTTCCGCAGGGATCTGTTCTGGGACCTTTGTTCTTTGTGACCTTTATAAATGATTTGGATGAGGAAGTGGAAGTGTGGGCCGGTAATTTTGGCTGCAGCGGGACTTTGACAGGATGCAGAGCTGGTCAAAGAAGTGGCAGATGGAAGTCAACCCAGAAAAGTGTGAAGTGATTCATTTTGGAAGGTTGAATTTGAATGTAGAATACAGGGTTAATTGTAGGATTCTCGGCAGTATGGAGGAACAGCAGGATCTTGGGGCTCCATGTCCTTTATATCACTCAAAGTTGCACCCAAGTTGATAGGGTTGTAAAGAAGGCGTATGGAGTGTTGGCTTTCATTGGCAGGGGAATTGAGATTGAGCCGTGAGGTTAGACCACACTTGGAATGTTGTGCTCAATTCGGGCCACCTCATTATAAGAAGCTTTAGAGAGGGTGCAGAGGAGATTTACCAGGATGCTGCTTTGACTGGAGGGCAGGTCTTATGAGGAAAGGTTGAGGGACCTAGGACTTTTTTATATTGGGGTGAAGAAGGATGAGAGGTGACTTGATAGAGGTGTACAAGGTGATGAGAGGCATAGATAGAGTGAATAGTCAGAGACTATTTCCCAGGGCAGAAATTACTATTATGAGGGGACATAATTTTAAGGTGATTGGAAGAAGGTATAGTGGAGATGTCAGAGGTAGGTTCTTTACTGAGAGAGTGGTGGGCACGTGGAATATACTATCAACAGTGGTAGTGGAGTCAGATACTTTCGAGACTTTTATGCGACTCTTGGATAGGCACATTGAGGATAGTAAAATGTAAGGTATGCAGGATAGTTTGATCTTAGTACGATAATAGGTCGGCACAATATCCTGGGCCAAAGGGCCTGCACTGTTCAATATTCGGTGCATCTTTTAGATGGCATGCACTGCTACTGAGCATTGGAGGAGGGAATGGAGGCTTCTGGATGTAGGACCAGTCAAATGGGCTGCCTTGTCCTGGATGGTGTCAAGCGTCTGGAGTTTTGTCAGGGCTGCATTCATCCAGAGATGTGGGGATTTTTCCATCACACTGCTGACTTGTGCTTCGTAGATGGTGGACAGGCCTTGGGGAATCAGGAGGTGAGTTACCTGTTTTTGTAACCACTGTGTTTATGTGGTGAGTCCAGTTGAGTTTCTGGTCAATGATAACCCCCAGGATGTTGATTAGTGGGAGATTCAGTGATGGTAATACCATTGAATGTCGAGGGGTGGTGCTCATAATCTGGCACTTGTATGGCACTAATGTTACTTGCCACTTGTCAGCCTAAACTGGATATTGTTCGATATATTTGCATTTGAACATCGACTGCTTCAGTATCTGAGGAGTCATGGACAGTCCTGAACATTGTGCAATCATCAGCGAACACCCCTACTTCTGACCTTATTATGAAGGGAAGGTCAATGATGAAGCCGCTGAAGATAGTTGTTCCTAGGACGCTACCCTGACTACTCCTGCAAACAGATCCTGGAGCTGAGATGACTGTCCTCCAACAACTGCAACAATCTTTCTTTGCCTCATGTGCCTCCAACTGCCAGAGTTTGCCCCAATGTCCTTTCTTGAGCCGATAGTGCCAAGTAGGTAATCCAACTGCACCTCCTCCAGTGTTCCCAACTTTACAGATATGTGTTCAGTTGGTTCAAATCACTGCACATGATATTAAAAAGCAATTAGAGACACTGGATATTGCAAAAGGCTACGGGACCTGACAACATTCTGGCAATAGTACTGAAGACCTGTGCTCCAAAACTCACTGCTCCCCAAACCAAACTGTTCGAGTACAGTTCCAACATCGTATCTACCCGCCAATGTGGAAAATTGCCGAAGTATGTTCTGCACACAAAGTAGGACAAATCCAACCCCACCAATTACCACCCCATCAGTCGACTCTCCATCAGTAAAATGGTGGAAAGTGTCATCAGCAGTGCTATCAAACAGCACCTGCTCTGTAATAACCTGCTCAGTGACACTCGGCTCCCGATCTCATTACAGCCTAGGTTCAAATATAGACAAAAGAGCTGAATTCCAGAGGCGAGGTGAGAGTGACAGTCCTTGACACCAGGCTGCATTTGAATGAATGTGGCATCATGGAACCCTTGCGAAACTGAAATCAATGGGTATCGTGGGGCGAACTGTCCGGTGGTCCGCTGGAACGTAGGAAAATAATTATGGTGGTTTGAAGTTGGTCATCTCAGATCTAAGGCATCTCTGCAGTAATTCCTAAGGGTGGTGTCCTTAGCCTAACCATCTTCAACTGCTTCTCCCCTCCATCATAAAATCAGATCTGAGGGTTTTCGCCAATGATTGCACAATGTTCAGGACTGTTCATGACTCCTCAGATACAGACGCCATCCATGTTCAAATGCAACAAGGTCTGGGGAGTATTCTGGATTGGGATGATAAATAGTGCATAATATTTGCACCACACAAATGACAGACAATTTTACCACTGCCCGTTTGACATTCAATGGTGTTAGCATCACTGAGTTTCCCACTGTCAACACCCTGGGGGCTTTCGTTGACCAGAAGCTCAGTTGGGCTCACTACAAAAACAGTGGCTAAAGTCAGAGATAATGGGAATTGCAGATGCTGGAGAATCCAAGATAAGAGCGTGGAGCTGGATGAACACAGCAGGCCAAGCAGCATCTCAGGAGCACAAAAGCTGACACTTCAGGCCTAGACCCTTCATCAGAGAGGGTCTGATGAAGGGTCTAGGCCCGAAACGGCAGCTTTTGTGCACCTGAGATGCTGCTTGGCCTGCTGTGTTCATCAGCTCCACACTTTGCTACAAGTCAGAGACTAGGAATACTGGGGTGAATAGTGACTCATCACCTGATTTCCCCAAGGCCATATCCATTATCTGCAAGAGCATGATGGAATACTCCCCACTTGCATGGATGGGTACAGTCCAACAACACTCGAGCTTAACAATACCATGGACAAAGCAACCCACTAAATTGACACCACATCCACAAACATCTACTCCTTCCACTGCTGACACTCAGCAATGGGAGTGTGTACTGTCTACATGATACATTGCAGAAATTCACCAAAGGTCCTCAGACAGCATCTTTCAACTCGCAACCACTTATATCTAGAGGGCGAAAAGCAGCAGATACATGGGAACATCACCTTCAAGTTCCCTTCCAAGCTGACTTGGAAATGTATCACCGTTTCTTCACTGTTGCTGGGTTTAAATCGTGGAATTTGCTTCCTAATGGCATTGTGGGCCAACTCTCAGTAGGTGGACTGCAGCAGTTCAAGAAGGCAGTTCACCGTCACCTTATCAAGGTCAGATCAGCAATAAGCTCTGGCCGGCTAGGGATGCCCGTAATCCTACAAATAGATATTTAAAAAGTGTACGATGTATGTTACGTGTAAGTCAAGCAAGTAAAATGCACTGGGTATCAACTGTGCAGGAACTGAAATAAGAATAAGTTAAAGTCTTTTTTAAAAATTTTAGTCTGACTCCTGTTGATGCAGAAAATCTTTGTTTATGAAATTATTTTGAGAACTAGCTCCTAGCATCAATGACATATTGTACTGTTTGAGCTGGGCATTGTTTTCTTTATCTAGAGGCTTTTTGGTTTTGAGGTCCTTTGTGGTATTATGGAATTGATATGTTAGTGTTCCTGTGCTGTTCGTTTTTTATTAAAGGAATTCATTCTGTTCAAAATATACCAATATTCCATCCGTTTGCAAAGTAAGCTTAGGCTAGTGGACAAATCAAAGTTTGCCAAGGATACTTTACAAATAACCTTTCCTCTACTTCCTGTTTGCAACCCCCTTGCCATTAAAACATAAAACTGTACAGTATAGGAATGGGCCCTTTGGCCAATCATGACACCAAATTAAACTCATCCCTTCTGCCTGCCCTTGGCCCATATCCCTCCATTCCTTGCACATTCATGTGATGATTTAAAAAGTCTGTTAAATATCCCAGTCATACTTGCCTCCGCCACAACCCCAGCAGTGTGTTGCACACTCTTACTACTGTGTACTTGCCCCTCATATCTCCTTTGGACTTTCGCCCCTCATCTTAAATGCACGTTACTGAGTTTTAGTAATTCAACTTTTGCAGGGGAAAGAGGGGAAAGATTCCAAATGTTAGCCCTATTAGTGCATCTCATAATTTTATAATTATATCATGTCATCCCCTTTGCCTCTATCGCTCCAGAGAAAACAACCTGAATTTTTCTGGCCTCCCCTTAGAATTCATACCCTCTAACCCAGGCAGCATTCTCATAAATTCTTTCTGCACCAAAGCCTCCACATCCTTCCTGTAATGTGGTGACCAGAATTAAACTCTACATATGAGTGTGGCCTACCAAAGTTTTATAAAGCTGCAACATGACTCTTGTACTCAATTTCCTGACCAATAAACACAAGCATGCCATATACCAACTTCACCATCCTATCTATTTGCGTGGTTACTTTCAGGGAGCTATAGACTTGAACACCAAGATCCCTCTACATCAATGCTGTTCAGGATCCTGCCATTAACTGTATACTTTTCCTTAGCATTTGATCTCTCAAAGTGCAGCACCTCGCACTTACATGGATTAAACATCTGCCGTTTCTCTGTCTGTTTCAGCAACCGATCTATATCTTGCTATATCCTTAGACAACTTTCTACACTATCCACAACTCCACTGACCTTTGTGCTGTCTGTAAAGGTACTAAAGCACCCTCAACAAACCTACATTCAAGTCATTTATGTGTATCACAAACAGCAGAGGTCCCAGCAAGCCAATTCTGAATTCACGCAGTGAAGTCACCATGGATTTCCTGTATGAGCCTTCCATAAGGGACCTTGTCAGAAGCCTTACTGGAATACATGTAGACAACATCAAGGCTGGAAACACTACAGTGGTGTATTATTTGGTGTCTACTGGGGAGGGAGGGGGTGAGTGTTTGTTGGTTTTTATTCAATCAGCTGATCAATCATGGTGATTGAGCTGACTTCTTCCAGAATTTTTTTATGTTGCAAAAGCATACTTTATTCATAGAAAGAAACCTCTATGTACGTTCGTAGTTAATGAAGCTGTTCAGATCTATACTCTTTATTTACAGAGAAGGAAAAAAAAATTGGGATTAGCCTTTCTCTGTATTTACAATTAAACCCTTGGCATTTATCTGAGGCATTGGCAGTGTCCAATTACTGAATGGAGATAAAGTGTGGAACTGGATGAACACAGCATGCCAAGCAGCATCTTAGGAGCACAAAAACTTACGTTTCAGGCCTAGATCCTTCATCAGAAAAGGGGGAATGGGGAGAGGGATCTGAAATAAATAGGGAGAGAGGGGGAGGGGGATCGAAGATGGATAGAGGAGAAGATAGGTGGAGAGGGGACAAACAAGTTAAAGGGTTGGGGATGGAGCCTGCAGAAGTATGTGTAGGTAGGGAGGGTATAGGTCAGTCCAGGGAGGACGGACAGGTCAAGGGGGCAGGATGAGGTTAGAAGGTAGAAAATTGAGGTGGGATGAGGGGATAGGTGAGAGGAAGAACAGGTTAGGGAGCCGGGGACGAGCTGGGCTGGTTTGGGGATGCAGTAGGGTGGAGGGGAGATTTTGAAGCATGTGAAATCCACATTGATACCATTGGGCTGCAGGGTTCCCAAGCGGAATATGAGTTGCTGTTCCCGCAACCTTCGCATGGCATTGTGGCTGAATGGGCCCTCATTATACCATTATACTTCGGCAGAAGGACCGTACACTGATATTTCTCCACTGCTGCTCTGTGATGGCTGCCCCAAGCTTTGGTGCGTCCCTCAGCACGTAGACCTCGAGCTTGGAATGTGCCAGCCCTCTTCACTCAGTCGGGGTCAACTCTTTCATCAGTAAGACCAACAAGTTTCGGGCAGCCCATAGAGCGCCTTTCACCAAGTTCATGATCTTCTTAGTGTAATTGATGTGTTTGTCCTGGGGAACAGACCGTAGAACGCAGTCCCACATCATGAAGCTGCTCGGGATGAACCTTGACAAAGGCAACTGCATCTTCGCTCTCTCCAGACTTCATTTGCATAGGCACATCCCAGAAGGAGGTGTGTGGCAGTGTCGATCCCTCCACAGCTGCTTTGAGGGCAGCTGCGGTGGCACAGAGTGTCCAGGAATGTTTGAAGGATCTCACAGGCAGAGCCCTTCTCACCACCAGCCAAGCAATATTCAGGTTCTTGTTGGAAAGATCTGGTGATGAGGCATTCTGCCAAGAGACTTTGACAGTCTGCACGGGGAACCACTCCACAAGACCCACCCTCTCCTTTTACCAAAGGATCTCAAGGACACTGTGCTGACTATTGCCTGATGGTCTTGTGAAGAAAAACACATCTTGACTACAAGTTTCTCCATGGAATGGTCCAACTACTCGGAGCATTCCAAGACAATAAAGCCAAATCTATCCTGCACAACAGTGGGGACTGGTAGAACCTAACTAAGTAGTGACACTTGGTGTTTGCATACTGAGGGTCTATGTACAGCTTGACGGAGCCACACATAACGGTGGCTATCAAGGTGATGGTAGCATTGAGTATGTTTCCCCCTCTATTTTTTCCAGTTCTTTATATGTAAATATCCCTTCAGACTCAGTCCATCTTCGGCCTCCAAATTAAGTGAAAGACGACCCAGGTGACTGCAGCGGTACAGGTTTGGGGAATCGGCCAGACCTGTGCTACATACGACACTGAGTACCTCACACCAGATGACTAGGTTTTTACTTGCAATGGAGAGGGACTGGTGCTGCCACCTGCCTAGATTCTGCCTCCCTTTGGTGACATGCTTCTCCCAAGTTTTGGCAAATGCTTCAGCCCCTCTTGATGAAGAGAATAAAGGATCCCAAAGGGCATAGCCTTGTTTTAGTCTTGATTTACTTGAGCACCCAAGGCAAGTTCAAATTAGTCGCAGATGGTCAGGAGTCTGCTCACTGACAGCGGATCTGAGCAGAAAAGGATCCATGTACGGGGAGGCTTTGACCTGCAAGACTGCCCTGCCTGGGATAGTCACCCCCCTCAGGTTCGCATCCTTCCTGATGGACTCGGCAAAAGGCTGTATACAACACAAACCAGGCAGGAGAGAGAATCCGCCCTCTGATTCCAGATCTGTGTGGGAAGCTTTCTGATTCCCATGCATTGATTTGAGACTGCATTAATGATGTTGGTGTAGAGCAGTCTGATCCAATTGCAAATATACTCCTCAAAGAGAACATCGCTCAAGTACCTGTGCAATATCCTGTGGAAGGCCTTCTCCTGGTCTGGGCTAATGAGGCAGGTGCCCACTCCACTGCATATGGGTGATTATATCACTGAGGAGTGTGGGGTGAATTATCATTCCCAGAGCAGATCTGACCCAGCTGGTAATGACCTTAGACAGGATTTTGTAGTCTGCATTTAATAGTGAAATTGGTCACCAATTTCAAATATCTTCCATCTCCTTCTCCTTGGAGTTGAGGGTGATGACGCCTATCCTCACGTATTCTCTCATAGTACCTGCCAGAAGAATACTGTCACAACTCTGGCAGGCCCTGGCCAATCAAATCCCATAGAGCAGAATATAACTCTCAGCCAGTTAGCCGTCACTTCTAGGAGTTTTATCCTTTTCAAAGGACACGAGGGCCATTGTCACCTCATCCAGGGATATCGGCTGGCCCAGGCTCTCCCGTGTGCTGTCATCTAAGACCTTCGTGATAGAGGACAGGAACAACTGGGAGGCCATGTGTCAGTAGGCTTCATGTTGTACAATCTGGTATAAAAGGATTTGCAGATTCCTTTGTCAGACTAAGATGATGTTACCGAGCCATCTTTTTCCTTCAGGCTGCAGCACACAAAGACTTCCTTGTGCACCTTCTGCAAAAAGAAAAGTGAGCGCATCTCATCCTGCTGCATAGAGCAGAACCTGGACCGGAAGATTATCTTGGAGGCCTCTGATACAAGGAGCAAGGTTTGTTGGCTCTTCACGTCCTGGAGATTCTCACTGACATTGACCCCGTCGTTTGCAGCAGGAGCACATTCTGCATACTGTCCTGGAGTTTTGATGACAGTTTTTCTGGCCCCTCTCTTACCGTCTGAGCACCTGACATAGGTGGATCTGACCAAGAACACTCAGTTCACAAACAGAAAATCTATCCTTGAGCAGATAGACCCCTCTGTTGAAGGGTGCTGAAGACATATTGCAGCTTGGCATCTTTAACTGTTTCTATTAGGAATCTGGATGTGGCGTGCGGTTTTATAAATCCATAATAGTAGGTAAGACAGGGGCATTGTTTTCATTATATCTATACTGATATCTGTCTCTTGACTGAGCTTTAATATTAAGAATTGGTATTGTTATAACAGAGCTGTGTTTGAGCAGTAAGACAGTGCATGGTGGCTCAGTGGTTAGCACTGCAGCCTCACAGCACCAGGGGCCCAATTCCGGGCTCAGGCTCAATTCCAGCCCCAGTCAACCATCTGTGTGGAGATTGCACATTCTCCCTGTTTCTGCATGGGTTTCCTCTGGGTGCTCCGGTTTTCTCCCACAGTCCAAAAATGTGCAGGTTAGGTGGATCGGCCATGCTAAATTGCCCACAGGGGTGTGTGCGTTATAGGGGGATGGGTTTGGGTGGGATGCTTGTTGGGCTGAAGGGCCTGTTTCCACACTGTAGGGAGTCTAATCTAATCTAATGCTGTATTTTTGCAGTGTTTATTTTTAGGTAATTTCTTGCTCTGTACCTTGTTAAAGGGGCAGAAATGGCTTTTAGTAGGGTGATGTGTACTTCCTGCCAGTTATGGGAGAACAGGGAGAACTTGAATGTTCCTGGAAAATTTTGTCTAGTTAGTGTTTGCTTGTTAATCCTATTGGAAAGCGTGGAACGGTTGGAGCGGCATTTAGAGGCAATGGGAGGTTTACAAGAGCAAGGGAGTGTGATGGATGAGTGTAGTTTCAGGAAGGTGGAAACACCACGGATAGAAGGTAAATGATTGACCACTCGGAGTTGTAGGAAAGGTAGCCAGATAGCCGCAGGTGTCTCCTGTGGCTATCTTCATTTTAAATAGGTATACTGTTTTGAATTAGGAGGGGAATAACCTCTCGGGAGTATAGCACTGATGGCTAGGTTTCTGTTACCACGATTGGCTGTACAATTACGATTATGCCAGGTTCCAAATGATTTGATTGTGATAGGGGACTGTCTCTTCTGGGTACAGGCAGATGTTTTTGCTCATGTCGGCAAGACATCAGGTTGGTGTGTTGCCTCCATGGTGCCAGGGTCAAGGATGTTTCTGAGAGGCTGTAGAACATTTTGAAAGGAGGGAGTGACCAGCAGGACGTTGTTGTGCGCATTGGTACCACCAACATACTGAAAGGGATGCAGTTCATCAGAGAGAACATAGAAAACTAGGCAGGTGGTTAAAATGTAGGACCTTTTGAGGGTAGTAAATTCTGGACTATCAGTGCCTCCTGCTAGTAAGAGTAGAAATAGACACACAGAGCAAACGAATGCTTGGCTGAGGAGCTAGTGCAGGGGCCAAGCTTTCACATTTTTGGATAATTGGAATCTTTTCGATGGTAGAAATGACCTGTATAAGAGGGATGTGTTTCACCTGAATTGGAAGCGGACCTATATCAATAGAGCAAAAGTAGTAAGGCACAGGAACAGGCCCTTTGGCCCTCCAAGCCTGTGCCAATCATCATGTCCTGACTAAACTAAAAAACAAACATGCCCTTATTCAGTCATATCCCTCTCTTCCCTCCCTATTCATGTAACCATCCAAATGTCACCAACATGCTGACTTTCACCATCACCACTCTGACAAACTTAGCTCGCATGTCTCCCTTAAACTTTTGCCTTCTTGCCTTGAACCTGTGCTGCCTTGTAATTGAAACTTGAACCCTGGGAAAAATCCTCTGACTATCCAGTCTATCTCTGCCTCTCAATTTTGTAGACCTCTATCAGATCACTTCTCTGCCGCTGTCTTTCCAGTGAAAACAATCCTACTCTTTTTAACCTTCCCTCGTAGCCAGTGCCCTCGAGGCTGGGCAACATCCTGGTGAACCTTCTCTGCGCTCTCTCCAAAACATCCACGTCCTTCTGGTAATGTGGCGACCAAAAATACACACAGTATTTCAAATGCGGCCTAAGAAGAGTTTCGCATAACTGCAGCATGTTTTGCCAACTTTTGGACTCCATGCCCTGGCTGATTGAAGGCAAGCTTGCCATATTGCCTTCTTTATCACTTTGGCCACCTGTGTTGCCACTTTTAGGGAACTGTGGACTTGCACGCCCTGATTTGTCTGTATGTTAATGTTCCAAAGGGTTCTACCACTAACAGTATGATTCACACGTAAATTTGATCCTCCAGAATGCATCACCTTATATTTGTCTGGATTAAATTCCATCTGTCATTTCTGTACCCAAGCTGCCAATCTATCTATATCCTGTTGTATCCTTTCACAATTGTCAGCAGTATCAGCAACTCCACCAATGTGTCATATTTGTGTCATCTACGAACTTACTAATCAGACGATCCATATTTTCCTCCAGATCCATTATATGTAGTACAAACAATGGAGGACTTTAGACTGATCTCTGTGGAACTGCAATAGTTACTGGCCTCCATTCTGATAAACCAACCTTCCAATGCGACCTATGACCTAGTCAGCCCTCCCCAAATCCCATGCGATTTTAATTTTTGTACCAATCTGCCATGTGGGAATTTATCAAATACTTTATCAAGTCTATGGCTCTTCCCTCATCGATTATCTTTTCACCTCTTCAAAAAATTCAATCAAGTCTGAGAGACAGCCTTCCCTATATGAAACTGTACTGTCGCTAGCTAGGCCATTTTCTTCCAAACATGTGCATATCCTGTCCTTCAGTATCTTCTCCAGGAGCTTCCCCATCACGGATGTCAGACTCATTGGCTATAATTTCCTGGATTATCCATGCTTCCTTCCTTAAACAAGGGAACAGCATTGGCTAAACTCCAGTCCTCTAGAACCTCGCCTATGGTCAAGGATAATGTGAAGATATCTGCTAATGTCCCAGCTATTTCTTCCCTTGCCTCTCGCAATAACGCAGGATAAATCACATCTGGCTCTAGGGACCTGTCTACCTTCATGCAATTTAGGATACCCAAAACTTCCTTCTTTAATATATTGGCATTCTTTAGAGTATTCATGCACTCATCCCTGACCTTAACATCAGTCATGTCCTTCTTGGTGAATACCGATACAAAGTACTTAAGGATCACTCCCACTTATAGAATCCCTAGAGTGTGGGAACAGGCCCTTTGGCCCAACGAGTCCACACCAACTCTCAGCATCGCACCCAGACCCATCCCCCTAATCCACACATCCCTGAACGCTACAGGCAATTTAGCATGGCCAATCCACCGAACTTGAACATCTTAGGACTGCGGGAGGAAACCAGAACACCTGGAGGAAACCCGCACAGATATGGGGAGAATGTGCAAACTCCATGCAGACAGTCACCCGAGGGTGGAATCGAACCCAGGTTCCTAGCACTCTGAGGCAGTAGTGCTAACCACTGGCCCACCATGTAACCTAAAATGTGCCATGACTAAGATTTTAGGCATTTCCTGTGGCTCCATGCATAATTTCCCTCCTTTGCCCTTGAGGGGTCCAACTGTTTCCCTTGCTACCCTCTCTCTTCTGATATATGCATAAAATGCCTTGGGATTCTCCTTGGCCCTGTTTACTAAAGACGTTTCATGTCCCTTTTCGCCTTCCTAATTCTGTGTTTAACTTCCTTCCTAATTTCTCAACAGCACTCAAGGGCTTTGTCAGTTTGTATCTGCCTAGACCTATTGTATGCTTCCTTTTTCCCTTTTGACTAAGTTTACAATTTCCCCTCATCATCCATGGTTCCTGGATCCTGCCATTCCTGTGCTTCAGTTTTACAGGGACATGCATTTCCTGCACTTTGATCAACTGATCTTTAATAGTGTCCTACATGCCAGATGTAGATTTGCCCTCCAATAAAACTGCTTCCAATCCATGTTCCCCAGTTCCTGTCTAATTTGCATGTAATTGACCCTTGCCCAACTAAATACCCTCACCTGAGGGTGACTGCGTCCTTATCCATGACTATTTGAAGTCTTAAGGAGTTGTGGTCACTAGGCCCAAAATGCTTTCCTACTGAAATGTCGATCGCCCGTCCTGGCTTATTTCCTACTACCAAGTCCAGTATAGCCACCCCTTTGGTTGGATTGTCAACGTATTGTCTCTGAAAGCCCTCTGGGACACATCCAACAAATTGCTGTCTGTTGGAGTCCCAGCAGAGGAAAGTTGAAGTCACCCATCACAACTACCCTGCTTTTTCTCCCCCCACACCTTTTGGTATCTGACTACATAACTGCGCCTCTATCTCACGTGGGCTGTTGGGAGGTCTGTAGAAAACTCCCAGCATTGTGATTTCACCTTTCCTATTCCGGAGCTCCACCCATAATGCCTCACTGCAAGATTCCTCCAGTGTACCTTCCCTTAACACAGCTGTGATGTGATCCCTAATCAGCAACTCCCCCACCCCTCTTGTTTCCCTTTCTATCCCATCGAAAACAGTGATATCCTGGAATGTTAAGCTGCCAGTCTTGCCCCTCCTTTATCCAGGTCTCCGTAATGGCAATAACATCACGATTCCATGCTGTTAGTTCATTTGTTTGACCTGCTATCTACTTGCATGGCACACTCCTTTATCCCTAGGCCCTGCACTTATTGGCCTGTTGTTCTGGTTCCCACCTCCCTGCCATACTAGTTTAAACTCTCCAGAACAGCTGTAGCAAGTCCCCCACCCGGGATATTGGTGCCTCTCCAGTTCAGGTGCAACCCATTCTTCTTGTCCAGGTCTCACCTTCCCCAGAAGATATCCCAATGATCAAATGCCTTCCCTCCTACACTAACTCTGTAACAATGTGTTCAACTGTACTGTCTTGCTCTTGCGCGCTTGGTCTTGCTCTTGCGCGCTCCCGCCTGCCCTCGCGCGCCCGCCCCCACCCACGCCAATAGCCGGCCCAAAATTGAGAACAAATATGTCAGGAGATCTCCTATCTGTAAGAATAATAGGGTTGCAATGGTCGGGGATTTTAACTTTCCAAGTATAAACTGGGGCTGTCATAATGTTAATAAGGGTTTGGGTGGAGAAGAATTTATTAATTGTGTGCCAGAAAACTTCCTTATTGAATAATTGGATGTGCCTACTAAACAGGGAACAATTCTTGACTATTGCGAAGTAAGGTAGGAAAGTGATTATTATTATGTTAGTTTTGAAATTGTTATGGAAAAAGATAGAGCTGATCAAAAGCTGACGTTCTAAATTGGACTCGGGCCAGTTTTGAACTCTGAGACAGGAACTTTTGAGAGTTGATTGGGGAAGGCTATTCATAGGTAGAGGATGGTTGGGAAGTGGGAGGCCTTTAAAATGACATAATGAGAGTTTAAAGACAGTATGTTCCAGTTAGTGAGATGGGCAAGGTTGGTAGTGTAGGGAATGCTGGATGACTGGAGAAATTGAGGTGGTGCTCGAGAAAGGAGGAGGTCTATGTCAGGTATAGACAGCAGAGATTGAGTGAACTCCTTGAAGAATAGAAAGACAGTAGGAGTTCAGAGGGAAATCAAGAATATGAAAAGGAGACACGAGGTAACTTTGGCAAATGGAATGAAGGAGAATCCAAAGAGATTCTTCAAGTAAATTAATGGCAGAAGAGTAACCAGAGAGAGAAAAGGGCCCCTTAAATATCAACGTGACCGTCTGTGTGTGAAACCACAGTATTTGAGTGAGATACTGAACAAATATTTCACATCCGTATTTACTGTGGATAAGGACATGGAAACTAGGGAACCTGGGAAATAAAAAAAAGCTTGAAGAGCTCATATTACTGAAAAGGAGGTGCTGGTGGTCTTAAAACGCATAATCGTAGATAAATCCCCAGGAGCTGTTCAGACGTTTTGCAGAACTTTGGGAAGCTAGGGAAGAGTTTGCCGTGCCCCTCAATGAGATAATTGTTCATCGAGAGCTGGGGTCATGCACCAGAAGACTGGAGGAATGCTAAAGTGTTGCCATTATTTAAGAAAGGCTGTAAGGAAAAGCCAGGGCACTAGACCATTGAGCCTTTCATCAGTCGTGGATACGTTGTTGGGGGGGCGGGGGGGAACGGGGAGAGACAGGATTTACATGCATTTGGCAAGGTAGTGACTCAATAGGGAATGTCAACGTGGCTTTCTGCATGGGAAATTATATCTCACTTACTTGACTTGAGTTTGCTTGAAGAGTTGATAAGGAAGATTGATGAAGGCAGAGAGTGAGAGGTCTATGTAAACTTCAAGGCATTTGACCAGGTTCTGCATGGTAGGCTGGATAGTAAGGTTAGATCATGTGGGATCCAGAGAGAGAGAGCCAATTGGACACACAATGGGCTTGAAGATAGGTGACGGAGGGTGATAGAAGTTTGCTTTTTGGATTAGAGGCCTGTGATGAGTGGGGTGCCACCAAGATCACAGTGTTGAGTCCACTGCTTTTTCACTTTACATAAATGATTTAGATATGAATATAGGAGGCATCATTAGTAAGTTTGTGGATGACATCAAAATAGATGGCATAGTGGATAGTTAGGAAGATTATCCCAGAATACGACGGGGCCTTGATCAGATGGATTGGTCAGTGCAGAGGGTGGTACATGTATGAAATGAGCTTCCAGAGGAAGGGGTGGAGACGGATACAATTACAACATTTAAAAGGTGTCTGAATGGATATTTGACTGGGAAGGTTCTAGAGGGATGTGGGCCAAATGCCGGCAAATGGAACTTGACCAGATTGGGATGTCTAGTTGGCATGGAGGTGTTGGACACAAGGGTCTGTTTCTTTGCTGTATGTCTCTGACTCAATATGGAAGTGAAAAACAGACCATAACAGGAAGGGATAAAGATCATGAATCTGTCAGTCAACCATGTGTTGTTTCCCACATAATCCAAAAGAATTACTTGCCTATGAGGCCCACAGAGGCATAACATCCAGAAAGAGGGACTGATGATGGCTGGAAATCATGCTTTCCAATGCCTCCACAGATGAATTGAGATATTTGAATAGGAACTGAGTATTCACCACATTGATCTGGAAAACTCAGCTGCAAATTCATTGGTGTGTTTATTGATTGATTTCCCAGTACAGACTATGGGAACAGGTTTTGGCGTGTACATCTTATGTTTGGTTCCATTCCTGAGATTGAACGCATGCTGCATCATCTTGCAGAAGTCACAAGTCTTCACCTGAACCTTCCGTAGAGGAGGATGCTCGGTTCATCCATGTTCTTGTTCAACATCACCCAGATTGATTAGTGTATTTTTTTAATACTTGTCAGGCCTGCTGAATTTTTTTCTTTCTCCATTCCTCTTGAGTCTAGAACAAACTCCCAAACAAAGAGGATACACTATCTTGAAAAACTCCTGTAAGAATCCGGAAGTATGAGTGAGAATGTATTGACTCAGGACTGTGTGTATTCTGAAAGTGCATGTGCTGGCACTAAGCCGTGACGCAAGGACCTTTTTAAATGTTTGAATTGGGAACCTATGTGAATAGTATGGAGTTTTATTCTCGTTGTGTGGCCACTATTTTGTGCACTTCTGATTATACAGAGGTGGTTGTACTACCGCAAACACGGAAAATGCTTGAGAGACTCCAATATTTAAGGCAGCACCCTTGGAGAAAACCAGAGTTAACATTTTGAGTATGATATGACTCTTCAAAGCAGGCAGGTGAAAGTTAGAAGATTAGACTGCAATAAGTCTAATAGTTTGGAAGCTGATAGTTAAATCTTTCTGATATGTTTCTGTTTTTATTTGTAGATATGTGAATGGACATGCCAAGAAACACTATGAAGATGCCCAGATTAATTCCAACAACATTAAAAAGTCAGAGAAGCATGAAAAAGAGAAATTGCAGCATGCAGTGTGTATGGATTGCAGCAGTTACAGCACCTTCTGGTATGTGAAGGCCAAATATTAAATCTGTTAATGCAGGGTTTATAATATTATTGCTGCACACTTTAATGTAAGTTCCTTAATTTAAGTACCAGCTTCACTCTGACCTTCAATGTTGAATAATATTTGCCTTAAGAAATCCAAGCAGTTTTGGTATACGTGTGGATGTTAACTTGTATGTTTTCAACAGCTTAAAGAAAGATCAAAACAGAAATTCTGATTTTTTTTTAATCCCTTTTTAAACCTGGACTGAAGAAAGCATGATGGATTTTATAGCACCCCATCCATATTCTGAAATATTTCACAACTAATAAACAAGGTAATTTCTTTTTCCTGGGTTTGTTGGTTTAAGTAGAAATGTTGACCAGGGGACAGAGAGGAATCTCAATCTTTGCCTCGAAGTAGAGGACTTTCATTACAATGGGTTTTGGCACAAACAATTTGCGTATGCACCAAGGTCCCCCAAGCAGTTTAATGCTTTTGATTGTGAATGAAGTTTGACTAGGGTGCGAGGAGGATTGCTTGCTGCTGCTTGGGTTAACTTCTTCTCATCCAAGCAAAACAGCCTTCTCTAATACTGTCTTTATCTTCCACAATCTTTGAAACTTTTATAGCCTTGCAGTTCCCCCATTCTGTTGTTCTCTCACTCTCTGATTCTCGTGCATGCTCCCTCTTAGTGCTGGTTGTACCTCTGTCTGAGTGCTACTGTCTGGAGATTTCCTCCTTTTTAATATCTCGAAATTCCCCCTTTGACCAAGCATTTTACGGTCACTTAATATCTCCGTTGGCTTTGCGTCTACTTTTTGACTACTTTGTTTTGGAATGCTTTTCTGTCTAGAAGTGGCAAGTAAATGTAAGTTATGAGTAACAAAGTGATAACCGAAGAGTACCCTTTTTGTTTTAAATAAGATAAATCCATAGTTTCAGTGGCTGAGTTTCTCTTTCATAATTAAAAATTTTTAAAATCACACAAGGATGTAGGAATAGCTGGCTAGGCCAATGTTTATTACCGATCCATAATTGCCTCAAATACAGTTAACATTCATCCACATTGCTCTCAGTCTGGATTCACACACAGGCTAGACCAAGTATGGACAGCAGTTTCCATTAGTGAACCAGGTGGATTTTTTTCCAATGATCAATAGCAACTTCATGGTCACTATTAGACTCTTGATTTTAGATTTTTATTGAATGTGGACTGTTATTTGCCATGACAGATTCCCAGAATGTTACCTGAATCTCTGGGTTATCATTCTAGCAATAATACACCAAGCCATCACAATCTCTCTTTTCAGGAAAAGAATCAAAAATGAATTTTTGATATAGTATTGTGCAATTATAACACAATGGGCCAGTTACTGTATTTGGGAAAGCTGTTTCTGTTAAGACTCCTGGAAGCAAAACTAAAAGCAGTGTTGGTCTTGTCATTGTCAATGGTGACAAGCAAGGTATATGTCAGCTTTAGATCGGTGATGCTCATAATTCATAAAGCATTAGCTGATGTCCGTAGATTCTGCCACACATACCTCAGTAGTAATCTGCAGCAAAACACGCTTTGCCTGTGATTGATTATTCCAGAGCTTTTGCTAAATTTTGATGTCAGTTTTAGTTTCTTTAAATTATTCAACTTCTTTGTAGACTGCACCTCTGATCTATCCTCAGGTGATTTTCTCAGGGCTTTCGAATGTGCTTCCGCAGTGAGAGGCTTTTCTTCCTTCAACTGAGTACAGTACAGCCCTAGGGGAGGGAGGTTTGTCTATTTATATTCTCATCATGTGTCTGATCTATTTGTTTGCATCTGTCCCATTAACAAAGCTGTGAATGAAGTATTCTTGCCTGGCTAAGGCAGATGAGATGACCACACAGTTACAGCACTGGAGTAAACTTCTGTTGCTGCTAGCTGAATTGCTTGACTTATTTAGCACATGCAGTGAAGCCACCTTTTATGCAGGTTTTTTCTATAGGTGCTGTATATTGTTCCTAAATTATCTCTGGCTTGCATTTCAAATAAAATCACGAAGAGTTTCAATAGTTCTGTCTTTTCCAGAACTGGATTTCATATAGTTGTATATCCTTGATTATAATGAATGGGGGGGGGGGGGGGGGGGGGGCGGACAAAAAAAGTCCCAAATCTGTGCTGTCACTTTTGTTCTAAGGGACACAACACTCTTGTGTCTCATTCACGTTTGTTTTTTTTGGGTATTTTGGTTCTCCAGTTGGACTGATGAAGCAAGGAGAAGAATTGAGAATAAAAGCTTCCAAAGAGCAATGCATTAGTTGCTTTCAGATCTCTTATCTTTATTTCAGCAATACACCATTCCTCAAGATGAAAGAGGATTGTGTGAGTGAAGTCCTAATGTTGGACTTCTCATCACTTATTTAAAAATAGGAAATGTCCTTGGGTATGTCACCTTGGCTCAGACATTAAAGGTGGAAAAATAAAATCTTAACAAATGTTACTCTTTATGTGGGATAATAAAATGTGAGGCTGGATGAACATAGCAGGCCCAGCAGCATCTCAGGAGCACAAAAGCTGACGTTTTGGGCCTAGACCCTTCATCAGAGAGGGGGATGGGGTGAGGGTTCTGGCATAAATTGGGAGAGAGGGGGAGGCGGACCGAAGATGGAGAGAAAAGAAGATAGGTGGAGAGAGTATAGGTGGGGAGGTAGGGAGGGGATAGGTCAGTCCAGGGAAGACGGACAGGTCAAGGAGGTGGGATGAGGTTAGTAGGTAGGAGATGGAGGTGCGGCTTGGGGTGGGAGGAAGGGATGGGTGAGAGGAAGAACAGGTTAGGGAGGCAGAGACAGGTTGGACTGGTTTTGGGATGCAGTGGGTGGAGGGGAAGAGCTGGGCTGGTTGTGTGGTGCAGTGGGGGGAGGGGATGAACTGGGCTGGTTTAGGGATGCGGTGGGGGAAGGGGAGATTTTGAAGCTGGTGAAGTCCAGATTGATACCACTGGACTGCAGGGTTCCCAAGCGGAACATGAGTTGCTGTTCCTGCAATCTTCGGGTGGCATCATTGTGGCACTGCAGGAGGCCCATGATGGACATGTCATCTAGAGAATGGGAGGGGGAGTGGAAATGGTTTGCGACTGGGAGGTGCAGTTGTTTGTTGCGAGCCGAGCGGAGGTGTTCTGCAAAGCGGTCCCCAAGCCTCCACTTGGTTTCCCCAATGTAGAGGAAGCCACACCGGGTACAGTGGATGCAGTATACCACATTGGCAGATGTGCAGGTGAACCTCTGCTTAATGTGGAAAGTCATCTTGGGGCCTGGGATAGGGGTGAGGGAGGAGGTGTGGGGGCAAGTGTAGCACTTCCTGCGGTTGCAGGGGAAGGTGCCGGGTGTGGTGGGGTTGGAGGGCAGTGTGGAGCGAGCAAGGGAGTCACGGAGAGAGTGGTCTCTCCGGAAAGCAGACAGGGGTGGGGATGGAAAATGTCTTGTGTGGTGGGGTCGGATTGTAGATGGCGGAAGTGTCAGAGGATGATGTGTTGTATCCGGAGATTGGTGGGGTGGTGTGAGAGAACGAGGGGGATACTCTTTGGGCGGTTGTGGCGGGGTGTGAGGGATGTGTTGTGGGAAATGCGGGAGACGCGGTCAAGGACGTTCTCGATCACCGTGGGGGGGAAGTTGCGGTCCTTGAAGAACTTGGACATCTGGGATATGCGGGAGTGGAATGCCTCATCGTGGGAGCAGATGCGGCGGAGGCGGAGGAATTGGGAATAGGGGATGGAATTTCTGCAGGAGGGTGGGTGGGAGGAGGTGTATTCTAGGTAGCTCTTTATGTGGACCTGTTTGATGTATTGGCATTATGTAACCATCGCTGAGGTAAATGCATTGGAATTATGCCCTTTTTAGTGGTAGTTATGTTGATGCAGACTAGTTGGGCTGTATAAATCGATGGATCATGGTGGGGGGGCGGGGGGGGGGTGGTGTGCATGAGTAATTAACTCTGCCATTAGGCAAGATTCCAGATTAGATATGCACCTTATGAATATTCCAATCAGTCTGTGCTGCAACTTATTATTTAGTCACTGACTATATGGTTAATGTTAAATTAAATGTTGCTTCATAAGAATGCAGTTAGCTTGTAAAACAGTCATTTAAACGAGAAAGCAACATTTGCCTCTTGCATGAATTTGGGGATTTCAGATTTCTCTTGGGGAAGTTTCCAGAAAGGCTTACCGTGTTTTACTAAAATATGCAGTTCATAATTTAATTATAATTTTAGAAAACTTAAGACACTATAAATGCATTTATCTTTTCTTTCAGGCTACAAGTAATCCTTTCATTTTGATTTAAATATGTTACAAGATCAATCTTTACAGCATTTAAGTCGACGAGTTATGTTGTTGCAGTGTTGTCTTTTCTGCTACATATAGTCACTGATAAATACTTGGAATTTTCATCAATAAAATGAAGAGAGTAATTTTATGTTGGTTTTTTTAATATAAAGTTATCTATTTCTGTCTGAACTTGCATCTGTGATAATTTTAGCCCTGAATTTCCTGGATTACATTTATGGCTTACTTAGTGCTGATTTAACTTTATTTTCAAAAGATGCAGAAACCTGTATCATGTCCCTAATACTGTTGGCACCTCACTCTTGAACCTCTTATCTGTTGATTATGTCCTTTATTATGCAGGGGTGTCCCAATTTAAGAAATATTTCTTTCTTGGTCCTGCTGAACCTGTATAGTTTTGGCAGGTTTCAAAATGAAAATTCGAGTGTACTGAGTGAGACAGCATTATTTTTGAATTACTACAGGTCTCATTCATATGTCATTATCAAAAGAAATGAAAATGGCAGAAATTTTGTAAGATTCATTTTGCGAGCCGTGCAAATGCTTGATGAAATATGCACACAGAGGGCAGCATGGTGGCACAGTGGTTAGCATTGCTGCCTCACGGCACCAGGGACCTGGGTTCAATTCCACCCTCGGGTGACTGTCCAAGTGGAGTTCGCACGTTCTCCCCGTGACTGTGTGGGTTTCCTCTGGGTGCTCCAGTTTCCTCCCACAGTCCAAAGATGTGCTGGCGAGTTGGATTGCCCATAGTATTCAGGGATGTGTAGATTAGGTGGATTACAGGGGGATGCTCTGCGGTTCAGTGTGGACTTGTTGGGCTGAATGGCCGTTCCCATGCTGTAGGGAATTCTATAAATTCGACATAAATCAACAATAATCAGTTATACAGGAATTTCCTCAGAAATAAAAGAACTAATTTTCTCTTTTAGTTATGTCGAAAGTTTCTAAGAAAGCCCAGACCTTTCTATCCTCCTTTTTCCATAATTATTTTCCTATGTTTACATTTTCAATAGAGATGCCCTTTGGTGACCTTAAAGTATTAGAATTATGCTCTCCTGCCAGTGGACATTATACTTTTTAAAAATGAGGGTGGAATTTCATCTCAACATCCTGATCCAATTATTCCTGTGATTTTTGTTCCTTTTTTACCCAAAAATGAGCTAGTTTATCAAATAACGTAGAATCAAATATTTAGGGTTCAATAACATTGAAAATAAATCCGAAAAGTACTTTTTGTTTAATGTTGTAATCTGTTTTTGCTTCAGTTACAGATGTGATGATTTTGTGGTGAATGATACCAAGATGGGCCTGGTTCAGAGGGTCAGAGAGCATCTACAGAACTTGGAGAAGTATGTGTGAATAAGTTAATGGTACTACTGTAATCATGACTGTTTTGAAAGTGCCAACTTTTGGGGAAGCTTTAGGTTTCTTTTGTGACAGAAGTAATGGCAATTCACATTATTATTTTGCTTTTCTCAATTGCTTATCAGCTCAGTAAAATGGTTAAATTCGCAAATGGTTAATGTTCTGTTGGCCATAGTGCCTCCAAGCAAGTGAATTCACCCTCTGAAAAAATGCCATTGACTACAAGTTCCCATTGAGGTGAAAACTTCATGACCCCACTGTCTGCACGGGTGGTAACATTTAAGATGTATTTACACAGAACAAAGCAGCACTGGGATCAGGTCCTTTGTCCCACCATTTCTCTGCTGACCATGATGCCATTCTAAACTAATCCCATCTGCCTGCATATGGTCCGTTCCTTACCTATTCCTGTGTCATTCCAAATGCCTCTTAAACATTTCCAGCATATCTATTTCTGCCATGGTATTGTGTTCCAGGCATCTACCAGCCTGTGTGTAGAAAGAAAAATGGTTTCACGTATCTCCTTGTAAACTTTCCCTGTCTCACCATAAACCTGTGCCCCCTAATATTTGACATTTCCATCCTGGGAAGGGGACTCTGACTATCCACTGTATCCATGCCTCTTGTAATTTGCTCTTCCCTGCCCCCCCCCCCCCCCCCCCCCCCCCACCCCCCCACCCCAAGCCTCCAAAGCTCGCAAAAACATTCCAAGTTTGTCCAGCCTATCCTTATCACAATCCAGGCTACATTCTGATAAAGAGATAGTAGGAACTACTGATGCTAGAGAATCTGAGATAATACTTTATAGAACTGGATGAACACAGCAGGCCGAGCAGGAAAGCTGACATTTCGGTTCGAGACCCTTCTTTAGAAATGGGGGAGGGTAAGGGGATTCTGAAATAAATAGGGAGAGGGGGGAAGGCAGATAGCAGATAGGTAGAGAGGAGACAGACAGGTCAAAGAGGCAGGGATGGAGCCAGTAAAGATGAGTGTAACTGGGGAATTAGGGAAGGTCCAGGGAGGACGGACAGATCAAGGAAGCAGGATGAGGTTAGTGGGTAGGAGATGGGGATGGGGCTTGATGTGGGAGGAATGGTTAGGGAGGTGGGGATGAGCTGGGCTGGTTTTGGAATGCGGTAAGGGGAAGGGAGATTTTGAAACTTGTGAAGTCCACATTGATACCCTTGGGCTGCAAGGTTCCCAAGCAAACTGAGGTGCTAATCCTGCAGCTTTCGGGTGGCATCATTGTGGCAATGCAGGAGGCCCAGGATGGACATGTTGTCCAAGGAGTGGGAGGGGGAATTGAAATGGTTTGTGACTGGGAGGTGTAGTTGTTTGTTGCAAACAGAGCATAGGTGTCCCGCAAAGCGGTCCCCATGCCTCCACAAAGGGAACAGCGGATACAATACACCACACTAGCAGATGTGCAGGTGAACATCTGTTTGATGTGGAAGGTCTTATTGGGGCCGGGGGTGAGGTGTAGAGGCAGGTGTAGCACTTCCTGCGGTTGCTGGGGAAAGTGTCAGGGTTGGTGGGGCTAGTGGGGAGTGTTTGGCGGACAAAGGGAGTCATGGAGAGAGCGGTCCCTCTGGAAAGCAAATAAGGATGGGGAGGGAAAATTGTCTTTGGTAGTGGGGTCAGATTGCAGATGGCGGAAATGTTGGAGGATGATACGTTGGATTCGGAGGTTGGTGGGGTGGTACGTGAGGATGAGGGGGATTCTGTTTTGGTTATTGTTGCGGATGGGGGTGCGAGGGATGAGTTGCGGGAAATACAAGCGACGCGGTCAAGTGCATTTCCGATCATGGTGGAGGGGAAGTTGAGAAATGCAGTCTGAGACTTGGGAACCCTGCAGCCCAAGGGACTTCACAAGTTTCAAAATCTTCCCTCCCCTGACCGCATCCCAAAACCAGCCCAGTTTGTCCCCTTCTCCCTAGCCATTGCTCCCACCTCAAGCCCCACCCCATTTCCTGCCCACTAACCTCATCCCGCCTCCTTGACCTGTCCAACCTCCTTGAACCAACCTATCCCTTCCCTAACTTCCCACCTACATTCACTTCCAACCCCGCCTCTTTGACCTGTCTGTCTCCTCTTCGCGTATCTTTTCCTTTATCGATCTTCTATCCGTCTCTTCCCCCCCCCCCCCCCCCCCTCCCCACCCCCACACTATTTCAGAATCCCTTGCCTGTCCCCCATTTCTGAAGAAGGGTCTTGACCCGAAATGTCAGCTTTTCTGCTCCTCTGATGCTGCTTGGCCTGCTGTTTCTCCAGCTCTACACCATGTAATCCTAAATTTGCACTGTCTCAAAAACCTTCCTATAGTGTGGTGACCTAAACCGTGCACAACACTCCAAATTTAGCCTAGCCAAAGCTTGATACAGTTGCAATAAGGTTGCCAACTTTTATATTTATTGCCCCAACCAATGAAGGTAAGCATACCATACATCTTTGTTACCAACTTATCCACTTTGTGTTCTCACTTTCACAGAACTGTGGATTGGCACCCCAAGTTTCTCTGTGTCAGTGCTCCTAGGTCAAGGGTGCTGCTATTTACAGTATACTTTCCTCTTCCATTTTACTTCCCAAAATGCCTCACCACGTACCTTTTCAAGATTAAACTCCACCAGATATTTCTCCACCTAAGTTTCCAACTGTTCTATATCCTACTGCCTCTTTAGACAATCTTCATCACTCTCCACACCTCTACCAATTTTTGTGTTGTCTGCAAGCTTAGCTTACCAATAAGACTAACTACATTTTCATTTAAAATCATTGCTATATATTACATACAACATATTGATCCTTCTGGGACACCACTGTCACAGACCTCTAGTCAGAAAAAAATCCTCCATGTTCTATGACCAAGTCAATTTTGTATCCAACTTGCCCACTCACTGTGGATCCAATGTGACTTAATCTTCTGGACCAGCCTACCATGAGGGACTTTGTCAAATGCTTCATAAAGCCCATGTAGACGACCTCTACTGCCCTACCCTCCTCGATCATCATCATCATCATCATCATCATCTCTTCCTGAAAAAATTCAATCAAATTTGTGGGACAAGTCTCTCCCCGCTGTAGAAAGCCATGCTGATAATGTATAGTAAGCTCATTCTTTTCCAAATACAAGTAAATCTTGTCTGTAAGAAGCTTCTGCAATAGTTTCCCTATCGCTGATGTAAGGCTCATGGCCCTATAGTTTCCTGGATTCTCCCTGTAGCCATCGTTAAAGAATAGAGGATAGAGATAACAAAGTGTGGGGCTGGATGAACACAGCAGGCCAAGCAACATCCTAGGAGCACAAAAGCTGACGTTTCGGGCCTAGACCCTCCTTCAGAAAAAAGTTTAAAGAATAGAACGGTTGCTCCTTTATTTTTGGAATACAATCCTTTATAAGGTAGAAACCCTACAGTGTGGAAACAGACCATTAGGCCCAAAGCCTCTGAAGAGCATCCCACCCAAGCCAATTCCCCACCCTATACCGTAACCCTGCATTTCCCGAAGCTAATATGTCTAATCTACACGTCCCTGGACACTACTGGGTAATTTAGCATGGTGTAATTTGCACACCTTTGGACTTTGGGAAGAACCAGAGAATCCAGAGGAAATCCGTGCAGATGTGGTGAGAATGTACAAATTCCACAGTGTTAGCCACTGAGCCACCGTGCTGCCCCACAGTGTTTTCTCAGTGTTCTCAGACCTCTCCTGTGGCTAAAGAGAGTACTAAGATCCCAGTCAAGGTACCAGCAATCTCCTCGCTTACCTCCCTCAGTATCCTGGGATATATCACATCAGGTCCTGGGAAACTTGACCCTCCTAATGTTTTTCAAGACAGCCAATACCACCTCAACATCGACATGCCCTAAAATTCAACATACCCCTCCCTAATCTTACCATCATTCATGCCCTTTTCGATGAATACCAATGTAAAGTACTCATTAAGCACCTCACCCAGTTTCTCTGATTCTAAGCATAAATTCAATCCTTTGTCCTTGAGCAGACCAACTATTTCCCTAGCTCGCTCTCTTGCTCTTAATGTGTATAAAATGCCTTGGGAGTCCCGTTCATCCCACTTGCTAAGCAAGTTTCAGGCCCATTTTACTCATCTTAATTCCTTGTTTAAGTTCTTGCCTGTTTTCTTCATATTCCTCAGGAGTCTTGTCTGATTTTAGTTTCCCACATACACTTGCTTTTTCTTTTTGAGTAAAGTTTCAAAATCTCTAATCGTCCATCATTCTTGAATCTTGCCATCTTTATCCTTTTATCCTCACAGGAACTTGCTGGTCCTGAACTCTGATCAAGTGGCTTTTTTATATTGGGGAAAAAAAAGGCCCCCATGTGTCCGATTGGATTTACCCTCAAACCATTGGCCCCAATCTAATTTCACCAGTTCCTGCCAAATACAGTTGCAATTAGCCTTCCTCCAATTTAACACCTTCACCTGAACACCAGTTTTGTCTTCATCCATGACTATCTTACAGAATTATAGTCACTGTTCCCAAAATATTCCACACTGAAACATTGATCACTCAGCCAGGCTCATTACGCAAAACAAGATCTAGTATAACACCTTCTTAATTTGGGCTGTCTACATATTGATTCAGGAAAACTTCCTGGAGGCATCCAATAAATTCTACCCCATTCAAGTCTTTGGCATTAAATCCCAATCAATATTCAGGAAGTTAAAATCACCCTCTACAACAGCCCTCTTTTTATGTCTTTCCATGATCTAACTATATATCTGTTCCTGTATCTCACGTTGGCTATTGGGAGCCCCATTATAGGAATAAGTAAGGTGCAATCACTGAATTCTACCATTTGACCTTGTTGGTGGACCCCTTTTAAGCTATCCCGTCTTACTGCAGCTGTGACATTCTCTTTAATCTGTAGTGTAATTCCTTTACCCCTTTTACATGCCCCTCTTCATGCCTGAAATTCCTAAACCCGAAAACATTGAGATACTAGTCCTGTGATATTGGGAACTGCAGATGCTGGAGAATCCAAGATAATAAAATATGAGGCTGGATGAACACAGCAGGCCCAGCAGCATCTCAGGAGCACAAAAGCTGACGTTACTAGTCCTAACTTCTTCTCAATCCAGTTTGTATAATGGCTACAATATTATAGTTCCATGTACTAATCCAGGCTCTAAGTTCATCTTTCTTAACTGTTATACTCATTTGCATTTAGACGTGCTTTTGTGATACCAAGACATACAAGACTGTAGGCCAAGTGCTGCAAAGTTAGGTGGTTATTTTTGACCAGCATGGACATTCCTTTTCAGACTCTTTGACTTTGACCTAAGGAACTGTAGTCTAATTTATTTTCTGGTCAGATGGGTATCTTGGCTGAATAAAGTTTCTCACTCAAAGCAGGTTTTGCTGATCTTGGAAGGGATGTATGTATTGGCAAGCAAACAAAATATTTATGGCTAAATGTGTAATAAAGTGGGACACAGGAATACTTCTACATTGTTTAACTTGGTTTCTGTTGAAATTAGTATTTTCTATTTAAAAATTGTTTTATTTTCACACCTAAATCAGCTTGAGCAGCGATGCCATATTTTACACATTGGCATGTTTTTATAGTAGTTACTTTGGTGCAAATGTTGCATTAAAGATTCGTAATGTCATCTTAAAAGAAATCTTGTATTTAAAGCATCTTGTGTGTTAGCTTCTGTATATCTGAAATAAGAACAAGCAATGGGAGCAGGAGTAGACCATATGACCCCTGAACCCTCCGTTAGTCAAAAGAGACCATGGTTGAACGTTTAGGTTAGCTCAGCATTGATCCTGTTAAATCATCTTAAATTTTAAATGTTGCCGTAAGCTTACTCATTCTTCTAAATGTCAGGAATGTAGGCCTATTCTATTACCATCTGTCTTCATAAAACGAAAAATTTCTTCAGAAAAAGAAATCCGGTTAGTGGACCTTTGGACATCCTTTAAGGCAAGTATGTTTATTCGTGGATACTAAAGCTATGCATAGCTGTGGTTTCAGCTAAACCCAAAAATAGTTCTGTTAAAAAAAATCCTCACTCCTTTTAACCATTTGCATTAAAGGCCTATACTATTTAAAGCACAAAATATTATGGATACTGGCAAACTGGATAATAGGAAATATTCAGTTCAAGCAACATTTGTGAAGAGAGAAATACATTTAACATAGTGCATCTACTACAAGATTTTCCTCATTTCTTCCTTAATTCTTTTCAAGTAGTATTTGGACTGCTGCTGTTCAGTCATTTGCACCTCCTCTGGACACTTTTTGTTTCTTTTATCCTTTTTTTGTTAAATTCAATAAGCTGTGTTTTTGACAGATTTTGACAATCTGTGGAAGCTGGTTGCCTGTCACAACAGATCAGATCAATAACCTTTGTAGAGTCATAGAATAGTTACAATACAGAAAAAGGTCATTCATTCAGTATGTTTGTGTGGATTCACTGCAAAAGCATTTCGCTTGGAACCAGTCCCACATCTTTTCCCTTTTACCCTCCATTTCTTTTTCAGATAATGGAATGATTGCCTTTTGAATACCACGATGTCTCCATTATACCCTGAGGCAGTGCATTCCAGAATGTACAGAAGATTTGCCTCTTGTTGCATTTGATTAAACCTGTTCATAATATTATTGCTTGAGAGCTTGCATTCTTAAGTCAAGGAATAATCTCTTAAGTTTTATTTAAATTTCTGTGTGAAGGTTGATTGGTTTTTAGTTTCATTTAATTTTTTGAAATATATTTTGGTTTTAAGCAAAGCCTTTGAAATCCAAAAAGATTTGTATTTAAAAATGCAAACTGTTTCTAAAACAATAAGTTAGAAAAGAAAACCCACTGTTGTCTAGAGACTGGAGTCAGTAACAAAAGTCAGAACAACTCAGAACAGATAGGCAGTGTGCCGTGTTCATTCAGAGAGAAATGGTCTATAGCACAGAAGTACTGTTAGTTTAGTAATATTCCAAATAGTCAAGACAGAAGGAGAATCCTTCTGAGAGGTTTAAAAGAGAGCCAGAAAACCAAAGACCTGAGGTTACCAACGCCATGTTAAATATTAAATGAGCTGTATTAGCAGTTTAGGGTTTTCAAGAAAAAAACGTTAACTAAAGAAAACAGCATCAACCTTGCCAAAAAGAAATTGATTGCAATGGTGCCAGTTGACCAGGAATTTAAAGTGCAGACAAGAAAGACCATTCACCTGAGGTTTGAGAGAGTCTTTAAGATTATTGTTTGTTTAAAAAAAAGTTGTGCCCTTCTCATAGTTATAATAAGAAAGTTTAAAATAGTTCTTAAATAGCATAACAATTTCTATTTTCTCTCTGTATGTAATAAACTTTGTTCTTCTGGTAGAACAATTGGCAGCATCGTGTGAATTTGTTCGGTGACTGAACCACCACCGTAAACAAATAACAAAACTCAATATCAAGCAAAACTTCACTCTGGCATCCGCTTGTCCGGTGTTACCATTAACTAGGATCATAACACTTCCATCTGGTTCTTGATCCTTCCACAAATGCAAGTAGATTTTCTTTCTCTACTGTCTCCAGCTCATGATTTTGAATACTTCTGTCAACCTTCCTCTAAACCTCTTTCTCTAAGAAAAACAGTTCACCATCTCACTGTATCTATGTAATTGCAGTTTCTGTCATGAAACTTGCTGCACCTTCTCTAATTCTTATATATATCTATGCTCTGAAGCTCAATAGCCAGACTGGACACAATTAGCCAACTGAAGCAGAACCAGTGTTTATGTAAGTGCGCTATAACTTCATTGGTTTTAAACTCTTTCCCATTCTTGGTAAAGCCCAGAATACTCTGCTTTGTTGACCACTCTGTCATCCTGTCCTGCCCCCTTCAGTATGTACACACTGAAGTCCCTCTCCTTCCATTCATTCAAAAATTATAACTATTATTACTGTCTTTCAACTGTTCTGATCCCAATTATGCTAATACTGGATAGGCTAGATTCCAGAAAGACTTCTGGCCTGATTGATCACATTTTAATTTTTAAAAACTTAGCATGGCATCTCAACATAAGCATATAAAGCTACAAGTTTGCATTTAACAAGACAGAAATTATTTACACAAAAGAAATTTTTTAAAAAATAGAACAAGCCAAGCTATCTAAGCATGACCCAGTTTTAAAGATTTCAAAGCATTTGGCAAAACAAAATTCCATCACTTCACAATTAATCAAAATTTGGAGAAATTGCTTTCCTATCAAATGTATATGTTTGATTTCACTGTTTCTCCTCAATTCTCAGGACCAGAACTGAGGCCTCTTCTCTCAGTCTCTGGTTCAACTCGGAGTTTAGAGATCTTAAGTCTTAATAGTCTGCAGAATCCTAACCAAATATTGCTGGTCTGGAAGTGTAACAAACTACACTTTTGCACTGAGGGAACTTATTTCTTATAACTGCTCTATCAATCTCCCTTTTCTATGAGAGACTATATATATGTCCAGCTCAGTGTTTTTTGACTGCTCAAAAGTTTTGAACTGCCTTTTTATTTTAACAGAAACTCCTCATCCCCGGCTCTGCTAAATTGATAGTTTTCAGTCTCTGTTTTCTCTGTATATCATAAATCCCCAAAGTATAAACAAGATAAGCATCCCTTAACACTCCAGAAGGTGCATAATGGTTTCAAATCATGGTTCAAAGAAGGTAATTTTTTAAACACCTTCATAAAAATAGACTGACTCGGTTTGCAATAAACAACTGCACCTGTCAGTCGTGAACCATTTCAACTTCCCCTCCTATCCCTTAGATGACATGTCCATCCTGGGCCTCCTGCAGTGCCACAACGATGCCACCCAGACCAAACCAAAATGCATTTTTCTTGCAGACTATCCTTTCCAATTACAGATTTTAAAACATATGATGTTATGGGTGCTATCACTAAAATGTTGCTCCACTGTCACCTTAAACACTTGACTGGCTTCATTCTCCACAATTAAATCCAGCACTACCGTGTTTTATAGGACCATCTACATGTTGACATAAAAACTCTCCTGTATACATTTCAAGCAGCTTGTTATGCTTTTGATTATCCTAATTAATGTTGGGGTAACCGAAATCCTTAATTTAAATACCCTACTGTTATTTTTTTACACTTTAGTGAATTGATGACGTACCTAATCAATGTTTGATGTTTGGGGATCTGTAATACACTGTGTACTGTGAACAGTGTGACTGCCTGCTTTTTTTCCTTCGTTCTACCCTCAAGCCTTATTTGATGAATATTCCAAGATATCACCCATCCTTACTGTCGTTACTAATGCCCAAACTAATAATGCAACACCACCTCCACTTCTGCACCCTCTCCTGCCCTGCCTTGCCTGAAGATCATATCCCCTGGAATGTTAAATTGCCAGTCTTGCCCTCCCTCAACCATGTCCCTGTGATGGCAGCAACATCTCAGTTCCATGTGTCAGTTATATTGATCTGTCTGACCTCTTGTAGTCCTGGCATTAAAATAGCCATCCAGCCTTGCCTTACTCCCTTGAGATACAATGTGGTTGAACTCGCTGTACCTTAGTTCCTTTTCTTGATTATGCTGCGTTGCTATTGTACTATGCAGTATGCCCCTTACCCCCTGCTGAACTAGTTTAAACTCTCCCAATAGAACTAGCAAACCCTTGCGCAAGATTGTTAGTCCCATTCTGGTTCAGGCACAGACTGTCCTGCTTGTGGAGATCTCGTCTTTCCAGAAAAGGTCCTGGTGATTCAAGAATCCAGGGTGATTGGACAGCATTTAGCACCGTTTCTGACTCATAAGAATATAAGAACTAGGAGCAGGGTCCTCGAGATCATGGCTGATCTTTTTGAGAGTCAGCTCCATTTGCCCATCTGCACACCATAACCCTTAATTCCTTTGCTGTTCAAAAATTTATCTAGCCTTGCCTTTAACACATTCAGTGAGGTAGCTTCAACTGCTTCACTGGGCAGGGAATTCCACAGATTCACAACCCTTTGGGTGAAGAAGTTCCTTCAGACCTCAGTCCTACATTTTGAGGCTATGCCCCCTAGCCCTAGTTTCACCTGCTAGTGGAAACAACCTCCCTGCCTTCACCTTATCTAGCCCCTTCATAATCTTATGTTTCTATAAGATCTCCCCTCATTCTTCTGAATTCCAGTGCGTATAATCCCAGACTATTCAGTCTTTCCTCATAATCCAACCCCCTCAACTCTGGAATCAACCGAGTGAATCTTCTTTGCGCCCCCTCCAGAGCTAGTGTATCCCTTCTCAAGTAAGGAGACCAAAACTGCACACAATACTCCAGGTCTGGCCCCACCAGGACCCTGTACAGCTGCAGCATAGATTCCCTGTTTTTAAACTCCATCCTTCCAGCAATGACGGACAAAATTCCATTTGCCTTTTTAATTACCTGCTGCACCTGCAATCCTACCTTTAGCAATTCATGCACAAGGACACCCAAGTCCCTCTGCACAGCAGCATGCTGCAATTTTTTAACATTTAAAACACGGTCCATTTTGCTGTTATCCCTACCAAAATGGATGACCTGTCACTTATCAACGTTGTACTCCATCTGCCAGACCTTTGCCCACTCACTTATACTATCTATATCCCTCTGCAGACTGTGTGTCTTTTGCACACTTTGATCTATCACTCATCCTAGTGTCGTCTGCAAATTTTGACACGCCACACTTAGTCCCCAACTCCACATCATCTATGTAAGTGTAAACAATTGGGGTCCCAACACTGATCCCTGACGCACCCCACTAGCCACTAACCGCCAACCAGAAAAACACCCCTACTGTTTGCTTTCTACTAGACAACCAATTCTCTATCCATACCAATACGTTACCTGTATGCCACTTATCTTGTGTAGCAGCCTTTGGTATGGCACCTTGTCAAATACCTTCTAGAAATCCAGATATACTGCATCCACAAGTTTCCCCATTGTCCACCATGCAAATAAAGACCTCAAAGAATTCCACCAAATTAGTTAAACATGAACTACCCATCATGAATCCATGCTGGATGTTCCCAGTGGAAGAATTTGTAACCAGATGTCTTGCTATTTCTTTCTTTAATGATAGATGCGAGCTTTTTCCTCACTGCCGAAGGTAAGCTAACTGGCCTATAGTTACCTGCTTTTTGTCTACTTCCTTTTTTAAACAATGGCATCACATTGGCTATTTTCCAATCTGCAGGAACCACCCCAGAGGTCCAGTGAATTTTGGTAAATAATTACTTGTGCATTTGCTATTTCCCCCATCACCTCTTTTAGTACCCTGGGATGCACTTCATCAGACCAGGAAACCTGTCTACCTTTAGCCCCATTAGCTTACTCAGCACTGCCTCCTTAGTGATAATGCTAGTTTCTAGGTCCTCACCAGCTACTGAATGGCCTACACCTGTTCCTATTCTTATGGAAATTAATATGTAAAGGAAGTGCCAAGGAAGAAGAAATGGTATTTCTGCTAAATCCTAGTATTCATTGAAATTACAGCTAGATTACTGTGTGTGGTTCTGGTTACCATTTTACAGGAAGGATGTTATTGCACTGGAGGGCAGGCAGAGGAGATTCACCAAGATGCTGCCTGAGCTGGAAAATTTAAAGAAAAGTTGGATAGGCCTAGGTTGTTTTTGTTGGAGCAGAGAGACTGAGGTGTGATCCGATTGAGGTATACAAGATTGAGAGGGGCATTGACAAAACGGATAAGGAGCAGCTATTCCTATGGAATATATGGCTAAAGGGTCAATCATGAGACCACACCGGGTCAAGGTGAGAGGCAGGAGGTTTGGCGGAACGTGAAGAAAAACTTTTTTACCCAGAGGGGTGCTGACAGTCTGGAATGTGCTGTTTGGGAGGATGGTAGACACGAATTGCTTCACGTACTTTCAAAAGTACTTGGATGAGCACATGATATGTCATAACATTCAAAGCTATGGGGCAAGTGCTGATAAATGGGATTAGTCATAGAGTCACAACAGCTATACATTGGCCCTTCAGTCCATCTTATCCATGCTGACCAGATTTCCTAAACTGAACTAGCCCAATTTTGCCTGTGTTTGGCCCACATCCGTCTAAACCCTACCTAGCCATGTACCTGTCCAAATGTGTCTTAAATGTTAGAATTGAACCAGTCCCTTTTAAATCTTTCCCCTGTCATCCATGTACTCTAGATTTGGACTCCTGCACCTGGGGACTCCAAAAAGAACTTGACTTTTCACCTTATCTATGCATTCATGTTTTATAAACTTCTATAAGGTCACTCTTCAGCATTCTGGTCTCCAGGGCAAAAATGCCACAGCCTATCCTTATAATTTGAACCTTCCGGTCTTAGTATCATCCTTGTGAACCTTTCTCACACCCTTTCTAGTTTAGCAATATACTTCCTATTCTTTTCCTCTGTATGTAGCAAGAACTCCAAGCGTTGAGCTGAGAAAACTGGTTAAGCTATGTTTTTCCAGCTTTTTAAAATAGTGTGTTTTTTTAATATTCTCAATTATTTATATTTAATATAAACGTTAAATATGATTTCCATTTAAATGGTAGAGGAGCCCTTTCCCAAAACTTCTGTGGGAGAGGACTTCATTCTTAATTATTGTTCATACCTCTCATGTACTTTTGCCTTTTCAATTTTGGCTGACTGTTAACAGATGAATTGTCAAGTTCCAGGACCTGATCCCACAAACTGACATTGAAAGTTTAAAATAAGTTTGTTGCACTTTTTTGAAACTAATTAAGTGTTATACTCTAAGTTTATAAGAGCAGTTGGATTATACTCAAGACAGAAATCAGAAGGGCAAAAAGGGAACATTAGATAGCTTTGTCAGATAGGGTTAAGGAGAATGCAAATAGATCCTACAAATACTTTAAGGGCAAAAGAGTAACAAGGGAGAGAATAGGGCCCCTTAAACATCAACAGGGCCTCTATGTGTGGAACCTTAGGGGATGGGTGAGATACTAAATGAATATTTACTGTGGAGAAAGATATGGAAGCTAGAGAACTTGGTGAAATAAATAGTGACATATTAAAGTGTCCATAATACAGAGGAGAAGGTGCTGAATGTCTTAAAGTGCATAAGGGTAGATAAATCCCCAGGACCTGATCAAGTGTAGCCCAGAACTTTGGGAAGTTAGGGAACTGATTGCTGGGCCCCTCGCTGACATATTTGTAGCATTGATAGCAAGGACTGCTTTAAGGATGATCAATGTGGCATTGTGCGTGGGAAATTGTGTTTCTCTAACTTGGTTGAGCTTTTTGAAGAAGCGACAAAGAGGATTGTTGAAGACAGAAGTGGACGTTGTCTATGTGGACTTCAGTAAGGCATTCGATAAGGGTCTGCATTGTAGACTGGTTAGCATGGTTTGTTCCCGTGGGATCCAGAGTGATCTAGCCATTGAGATACAAAATTTCCTTGAAGGTAGGAGACAGTGGGTGGTGGTGGAGGGTGCTTTTTGGACTGGACGCCTGTGACCAGCGGTGAGCTGAGAGGATCAGTGGGTCTGCTGCTTTTTGTCATATGTTTAAATAACTTAGCTGTAAACATAGGAGGAATGATTTAATTTTGTTATCATTTACAAACTTAGTGGTCTAGCGGACAATGAAGGAGGTTATCTGAGTACAATGGGACTTTGATCAGCTGGGCCAAGGAATGGCAGATGAAGTTTAATTTGGATAAATTTACGAAAGAAATTGTATCTCTTGTTAAGCGGAAGAGGGAGGCTTATGTGACAGCGAGACGAGATGGTTCAGATGAGGAGATAGAGAGTTACAGATTAGCTAGGAAGGATTTAAAGAGAGAGTTAAGAAGAGCAAGGAGGGGACGTGAGCAAATGTTAGCAGGTAGAATAAAGGAGAACCTGAAAGCTTTCTATAGGTGTGTGACGAACAAGAGGATGACTAGGGTAGGAATAGGGACAGTCAAAGACAGAAGTGGCAAGTTGTGTGTGGACCCTTTGGAGATTGGAGAGGTGCTAAATGATTACTTCTCATTTGTTTTCACTGACGAACAGGAGACTATTGTAGAGGAGATGACTGAGTTACAGGCTACTAGAATTGAAAGGATTAAGGTTAGTAAGGAGGTGTTATCAATTCTAGAAGGTGTGAAGATAGATAAATCCCCTGGGCCGGATGGGATTTTTCCGAGTATTGTCTGGGAAGCTAGGGAGGAGGTGGCAGAGCCTTTGGCCTTGATCTTTGAGTCCTCATTGTCTGCAGGTTTAGCACAAGAGGACTGGAGGATTGCAAATGTTGTGCCCTTCTTCAAGAAGGGCAGTAGGGATGACCCAGGTAATTATAGACCTGTGAGCCTTACGTCTGTTGTAGGAAAAATTTTTGAAAGGATTACAAGAGATAGGATTTATAATCATCTAGCAAGCAACAATTTGATTGGAGATAGTCAGCATGGATTCGTCAAGGGCAGGTCATGTCTCACAAACCTCATTGAGTTTTTTGAGAAGGTGACCAAGCATGTGGATGAGGGAAGGGCAGTTGACGTGGTGTACATGGACTTCAGTAAAGCCTTTGATAAGGTTCCACATGGTAGGCTATTGGAGAAAATACAGAGGCATGGGATCGAGGGAGATTTAGCAGTTTGGGTTAGAAACTGGCTTTCTGTAAGAAGGCAACAAGTGGTGGTTGATGGAAAATATTCAGCCTGGAGTCCAGTCACTAGTGGTGTGCCTCAAGGATCTGTTTTGGGACCACTGCTGTTTGTCATTTTTATAAATGACTTGGACACAGGCATAGGTGGATGGGTTAGTAAGTTTGCAGATGACACTAAAGTCGGTGGAGTGGTGGACTGTGTGGAAGAATGTTGCAAGTTGCAGGGAGACTTGGATAAAATGCAGAATTGGGCTGAAAGGTGGCAAGTGGAGTTTAATACAGATAAATGTGAGGTGATTCACTTTGGAAGGAGTAATAGGAAGGCAGAATACCGGGTCAATGGAAAGATTCTTGGTAGTGTGGATGTGCAGAGGGATCATGGTGTCCGTGTACATAGATCCCTGAAAGTTGCCACCCAGGTTGAGAGTGCTGTTAAGAAGGCTAACGGTGTGTTAGGTTTTATCGGTAGAGGGATTGAGTTCCAGAGCCGTGATGTCATGCTGCAACTGTGCAAAACGCTAGTGCGGCCTCATTTGGAGTATTGTGTGCAGCTCTGGTCGCCCCATTACAGGAAGGATGTGGAAGCATTGGAAAAGGTGCAGAGGAGATTTACCAGGATGTTGCCTGGTCTGGAGTGAAGGTCTTATGAGAAAAGGCTGAGGGACTTGGGTCTGTTCTCATTGGAGGGAAGGAGGCTAAAAGGGGAATTAATAGAGACATATAAGATTATCAGAGGATTAGATAAGGTGGACAGTGAGAGTCTTTTTCCGAAGATGACAACTTCAGCTTGTACGAGGGGGCATAGCTACAAATTGAGAGGTGATAGATTTAAGACTGATGTCAGAGGCAGGTTCTTTACTCGGAGTGGTAAGGGCGTGGAACGCCCTGCCTGCCAATGTAGTGAACTCAGCCACATTAGGGGCATTTAAACAGTCCTTGGATAAGCATAGAACATAGAACATAGAAAAATACAGCACAGTACAGGCCCTTCGGCCCACGATGTTGTGCCGTGGAATAATCCTAATCCAAAATTAAAATATGGGAAAGTTTAAAGAGTCTTGCAGGCTGTTTGTGCATATTGAACAATATGATTCTTCTAACTAAAAGGTAACGTGAAGCTGTCTGCGAAATGATCCTATTTATGACCCTTACTGCTAAGCCTGCTCTAAACTCCAGTGACAAAAATACTATTTAATTGTCTGTAAAAGCAAATTATGCAGAAGCTGGCAAACAGAAAGCACTGATAAAACACAGCAGATCCGAAAACACTTCTGAACAATTATATTAGACTGGATGTGTCAACTCTGTTTCTCTCTCTATAGATGCTGCAGACCTGAGTGTTTCCAGCACTTTGCATTTTATATACCACGTACCTTTTTTTTTTGGGCAACAGAATTTTCATTAACTCCAATCCCATTCATAATGCTAAAGTAATGAGCCAGCAAGACATCCTAGCCCTTGGTAGGCATTCTATTTCATAGTCCACACAATGATAATTCTTCATGGTTCCAAGCTTCTCAGGGTTTATCAAGTTTATGATTACATAAACTTAATTTAAAGAGACATTTTAAGTATACATTGTCACCAATTATTTCCTGCTGCAATTAAATAGGGTTGTTGCCTGACACAAGATTGCTCAGCAATTTGTTTTTTTATATGGATGATGACGGAATAGTGTAGGGGGATGGACTTAGATTAGTCGGCGCAACATCAAGGGCCGAAGGGCCTGTTCTGCGCTATATTAGAACATAGAACATAGAACCGTACAGCACAGGAACGGGCCCTTCAGCCCATGATGTTGTGCCGAACATGACACAAAGTGAAACTAATCCCTGCCATTGGTTCATATCTCTGTATTCCTTACATATTCATGTGCTTACCAAAAAACTCTTTAAATACCCCTATTGTATCTGCCTCGCCCACAACCCCTGGCAGTATGTTCCAGACTCCTGCCACTCTCGTGTAAAGAACTTGTCCCTCATTGGAACTTTCCTCCCAACCTTAAATTCAAGCCCCCGGTATGAGACATTTCAACTCTAGAAAAAAGATTCTGACCAGCAACCCTATCTATGCATCTCATAATTTTATAGACTTCTATCAAGTATCCCCTCAACCTGCGCCGCTCAGGAGAAAATAACTCAAGATTTCCTAGCCTCCTCTTATAGCACATAGCCTCCAATCCAAACAACATCCTGGTAAACCTCTTCTGCATCCTCTACGAAACCTGCGCATCCTTCCTGTAATGTGGTGACCAGAATTGAATGCATGACTTTAAATGTGGCCTAACCAAAGTCTTTTAAACCTGCAACATGACATCCTAACATTTGTACCCAATTCCCCAAGGTAAGCACATCATTGGCCTTCTTTACCACACTATCTACTTGCATGGCTACTTTAAGGATGTTCTATCTAAATAGATTAATTTAGAGGGTGGCCCAGTGCAGGGAAATGGGTTAGCATGGATGAATATTTTGGTTGGCATGCACCGTTTGAGCTGAAGGACCTGTCTTTGTGCTGTAGGACTCTATGACTCTCTGAAATGTGAAGTATTTTAGTTTGGAAAGGCATATCAGGCCTGAGCTAACGTACTTAATGGTAGGGTGCTGGGGACTGCTGCCAAAAAATGTGACTGAGTTTCAAGTTCATAGTTCCTTGAAGTTGGAGTCACAGGTAGACTGGCAGTGAAGTATGTGTTTGGTACACTTGCCTTTATTGGTTATTGCATTGAGTATAGCAGTTGGAATGTCATGTTGTGGCTGTACAGAACATTGGTTAGGCCACTCCTGGAATACTGCATTCAATTCTGATCTCCCTGCTATAGGAAAAATGTCGACATTTGAAAGAATGCTGCAAGGCTATACCAGGATGTTGCCGGGATTGGAGAGTTTGAGCTATAGGGAGAGGCTGAATAGACTGGCATTTTTTTTTCCAGTGTCGGAGACTGAGGAATGACTTAATAGAGGCTTATAAAATAAGGGACATGGATAGGGTGAATTGCCAAAGTGTTCTTCCCAGGGTAGGGGAAATCCACAAATAGAGAGCCTAGGTTTAAAGTGAGAGGGGCACGATTTTAAAAGGGACCCAAGGAGCAAGTTTTTCATGCAGAGGGTGGTGTGTGTAATGGAATGAGCTGCCAGAGGAAGTGGTGGTGCTTGGTACAATTTAAAAAAAATTAAAAGGCATCTGGATAGGTATATGAATGGAAGAGTTGAGGAATATGGGCCAAATGCTGGCAAATGGGACTGGGTTCATTGAATCATGGAATGCCTTCAAATGTGAAAGCAGGTTATTTGTCTGATCGGATTCACGCCACCCCTCCGAACAGAATGCATCCAGACATCTCATCCTTATACCCAGCATTTCCTTTGGCTAATCTACCTCGTCTGCTTATGCCTGGAAACTATGGGCAATTTTGCACTGCTAATGCGCCTAATCTGCCCGTCTTTGGACTACAGGACGAAACTGGATCACCCAGAGGAAACCCACGCAAACGCAGGTAGAATGTGTAAACTCCACACAGACGGTGGGTGGAGTTGAACCTGGGACCCTGGTGCTGTGAGGCATCTAACCACTGAGCCACTATGCTGTCCTTTAATTTAGTTAAGGATATCTGGTAGGCATGGACAAGATAAACTGAAAGGTTTGTATCTGTGCTGTACAAATCTGACTTTTGATCTTCACTTGTTCACAGATCATGGTTCTGCATGTGGCTATGTCACTTTTCATTGCTGCCCCCACAGCTTCCAAACTCTGCACCCTGTCATAAAAACAGGCAAAATACAATAAGAATAGAGCCTGTTGCCCATACTGAATTCTTTATTGCAGGCCACAATACTCCTTTAAGGTCAGCTATTAATGAACGCTATGACTTTTAGGGAATGTACATTTAACTAATATTCATTTCTAAGCATGGGGAACATTTATAGTTCAAATTATCCTTGGTATGCATGACTTCGTAGCTCTCACTAATATTTGAACAGACCATAGAATCATTGAATTTTACACTACAGAAGCTGTCCATTTAATCAGTTAAATCTGTACTAGCTCTCAAAAGAGCTATTTAGCTAGTGTTTTCCAACCCCCTCAATTCATTGCTTGCAAATATATATCCAGCTCTTTTTTTAAACTTCCTATGTAATCTGTCTCCACAGTATTAGGCAATGCATTTCAAAACCTTAAAACTCTGAGTAAGGCGAAACCGATAGAACTGTGGATGCCTTAAATCAGGAACAAAAACAGAAGCTACTGGAAAAACTCTAGGTTTGGCAGCATCAATGAAGATAAAAAGGAAGGGTCACTGGACCTGAAATATTAAGTCTGATTTATTTTCCTCACAGACGCTGCCAGATCTCCTGAGCTTTTCCAGCAACTTCTGAGTAAAGAGATTTCACCTCATCTCACTCCATAAGACCATAAGACATAGGAGTGGAAGTAAGGCCATTCAGCCCATCACTCTGCCCTTTAAATCATGGCTGATGGGCATTTTAACTCTACTTCCCTGCACTCTCCCCGTAGCCCTTGATTCCTTCTGAGATCAAGAATTTGTCAATCTCTGCCTTGAAGGCATCCAACGTCCCGGCCTCCACTGCACTCCGTGGCAATGAATTCCGCAAGCCCACCACTCTCTGTCTGAAGAAATGTCATCTCATTTCAGTGCTAAATTTACCCCCTCTAATTTTAAGGCTGTGCCCACGGGCCCTAGTCTCCCTGCCTAACGGAAACAACTTCCTAGCGTCCACCCCTTCTAAACCATACATTATCTTGTAAGTTTCTATTAGATCTCCCCTCAACCTCCTAAACTCTAATGAGTACAATCCCAGGATCCTTAGCCGTTCATATGTTAAACCTACCATTCCAGGGATCATCTGTGTGAATCTCCACTGGACACGCTCCAGCTCCAGTATGTCCTTCCTGAGGTGTGGGGCCCAAAATTGGACACAGTATTCTAATAGGGCCTACTAGAGCTTTATAAAGCCTCAGAAGCACATCACTGCTTTTATATTCCAACCCTCTTGAGATAAACGACAACATTACATTTGCTTTCTTAATGACGGACTCTACCTGCAAGTTAACCTTTTAGAGAATCCTGGACCAACACTCCCAGATCCCTTTGCACTTCTGCTTTGTGAATTTTCTCACCATTTAGAAAATAGTCCATGCCTGTATTCTTTTTTCCAAAGTGCAAGACCTCACATTTACTCACATTGATTTTCATCAGCCTTTTCCTGGACCACTCTCCTAAACTGTCTAAATCTTTCTGCAGCTTCCCCACCTCCTCAGTACTACCTGCGTGTCCACCTATCTTTGTATCATCGTCACACTTCGCCAGAATGCCCCCAGTCCCTTCATCCAGATCATTAATATATAAGGTGAACAGCTGCAGCCCCAAAACTGAACCCTGCGGAACACCACTCGTCACTGGTTGCCATTCCGAAAAAGAGCCTTTTATCCCAACTCTCTGCCTTCTGTCAGACAGTCAATCCTCAATCCAAGTGAGTAGCTCACCTTGAACGCCATGGGCCCTCACCTTGCTCAGCAGCCTCCCTTGAGGCACTGTATCAAAGGCCTTTGGAAGTCTAGATAACATCTACTGGGTTTCCCTGGTCTAACATACTTGTTACCTCTTCAAAGAATTCTAACAGGTTTGTCAGGCACGACCTCCACTTACTAAATCTATGCTGACTTGTTCTAATCCGACCCTGCAATTCTAGGAATTTAGAAATCTCATCCTTGACAATGGATTCTAGAATTTTACCAACTACCGAGGTTAGGCTAATCGGCCTGTAATTTTCCATCTTTTGCCTTGATCCTTTCTTAAACAAGGGAGTTAAAACACCAATTTTCCAATCATCTGGGACTTTTCCTGACTCCAGTGACTTTTGAAAGATCACCACCAAAGCCTCCACTATTTCCTCAGCCACCTCTCAGAACTCCTGGCTGTCTTGCTTGCAATCTTCAAATTGTGACCCCTACTTACTGATATACCAACAGGTAGAAACAGAATATCCTCCATTACCTTGTCAAAATTGATCATAGTTTTGAACCCCTCAGTAAAATCATCTCTCAACCTTCTCTGTTCTAAGGAAAATAAGCCCAATTTCTCATTTTTCCTTGTATCTGAAATCCCCTGTTTTTGGTATCATTCCAGTAACTCTGCTTTGCAATCACTCCAGGGTTTTAACATCCTTCCTTAAATAAGGTTCCCAGAACTGAACACAGTACTCCAAATGTGGTGTGAACAATGGTTTATAGAGGTGTAGCACCACTTCCTTGCTTTTCTTTTATACTCTATGCCTCTATTTATAATCCCAAGGATCCTATAAACTTTAACTATTTCAACTTGCCTTGCTACCTTCAGAGAATCGTGCATACGAACGCCAGGTCGCTCTGCTCCTGCACACCCCTCAAAATCATATCATTCAGCCTGAATTGCTGCTCCATGTTTCTTCGACCAAAATGTGTTACGCCACGTTTCTCTGATTCAAAGTTCTTTGCCAGGTGTCTTGCCCATTTGGCCAACTCGCCAATATCCCTCTGAACTCACTAAGCAGCATCCTCACAATTTACTATTTTCCCCCTAGTTTGGTATCATCTGCAAATTTAAAGTGTTTTTTTCCTCAGTACCCTTCTCCAAATTGTTTATAAATCAGACAAAGCAACATTCCCAATACTGATTGCGGGAGAACACCACTTTCAAAACTTCTCTGACGTGAGACATGGCTGTCTATACAGATACTGTCAGACTTGCTGAGTTCTGCCAGCAATTTTGTTTCAGATCTCCAGCGTCCACGATTTTTGTTTCTTTTTTACTGCACTGACCCTCCAAATTGGTTGCGAGTGGGCAAAAATTCAGCAAGTGGAATATGTTGTGGGAAACTGTGAACTTGCCCACTTGGCAGGGAAAATGGAATAGAATTAAAGTATCTAAATGGGAGAGATTGCAGAACACAGATGTCCATGAATTGCGCAAAATTAGTATGCAGGTACTGAAAATGAATGTTAGCAAATGGAATGTTGTCATTTATTGCTCAGTCAATGGAATACAAAAGAAGAACTGTTTTGCTGCAGTTGTGTATGGCATTTGTGTGTACAGTTTTGGCCTCCTTATTAAAGAAAAGAGAATATTTGTACTCAAAGCAGTGCAGAGAAGCCTCCCTCAATAATTCCTGTAATGAGGGGATTATCTTATGGGGAAAGGTCTGAATTAATTGGAGAAACAAGCAAATTGCTAGAAAGCTCAGCAGGTCTGGCAGCATCTGTGAAGAGAAATTGGAGTTAACATTTCAGGTCAAGTGACCGTTCTTCAGAACTCTGTTTTTACTGAATCAGTTGGCATTTCGATAAATGAAAAGGTAATTTACTGAAACCTATCCAGAGGGTACTTGTGATGGAGTGGGTGCTGAAACAATTTTCTTTAATATATGGGAGACACTAGAACAAGGAAAACTGCTTAAAACTTAGGCCTCTTACTTCATGCAGAGATGAGAATTTTTATCTGAGGGTTGAGAGTCTGTGGAGCATTTTTCCTTGGATAGTGGGAGAGACAGTTCCATGAAATACTTTAAGGCAGAGAAAATAGAACATTACAGCACAGTACAGGCCCTTCGGTCCTCAATATTGTGCCGACCTGTCATACCGATCTGAAGCCCATCTAACCTACACTATTCCATGTACGTCCATATGCTTGTCCAATGACTATTAAATGTACCTAAAGTTGGCGAACGTACTACCGTTGCAGGCAAAGTGTTCCATTCCCTTACTACTACTCTGAGTAAAGAAACTACCTCTGACATCTGTCCTATATCTCTCACCCCTCAATTTAAAGCTATGCCCCCTTGTCCTCACCATCACCATCCTAGGAAAAAGGCTGTCCCTATCCACCCTATCTAACCCTCTGATTATTTTATATGTTTCAATTAAGTCACCTCTCAACCACCTCTCTAATGAAAACAGCCTCAAGTCCCTCAGCCTTTCCTCGGAAGACCTTCCCTCCATACCAGGCAACATCCTAGTAAATCTCCTCTGCACCCTTTCCAAAGCTTCCACATCCTCCTCATAATGCGGTCACCAGAACTGTACGCAATACTCCGTGTGGCCGCACCAGAATTTTGTACAGCTGCGGCATAACCTCATGGTTCCAGAACTCAATCCCTCTATTAATAAAAGTTAAAACACTGTATGCCTTCTTAACAGCCCTGTCAACCTGGGTCGCAACTTTCAAGGATCTGTGTACATGGACACCAAGATCTCTCTGCCCATCTACACTACTAAGAATCTAAGGTTACTCTTAATTAACGAAGAAGTCAAAAGTTAGGGAAATTGTTAGAAAAGATTCGCAACAGTGGTAGGGAAATTATTGGAGAAGTTTTTAGGGACAGATTTTAGAAAAGAAAGGACTTATTAAGAGTTATCAGCATAGCTGGTATGGGGAGGAGGTCTTACCTCCCAGATTTTAATTTGAGAAAGTGACGCAGATGATAGTGAGTATGGCAGTTGATATTTTCAAAATGGAGTTTACTAAATTGTATGACAAGATTCATCATGGTAGGCCAATCTAGATGAATCACAATGGTTCCCCAGTGAGTTGGCAATTTGGATACTAAATCGGCTTAGTCATAGAGTAATACAATGTGGAAACAGCCCCTTTGGCCCAAACCGGTCCATGCTGACCATAGTACCCACTGAGCTAGTTCCAATTGCCCGCATTTGGTCCGTATCCCTTTTTAACTCTTTCCATCCATATACCCATCCAAATGTTTTTAAATATTGCTATTGTACCTGCCTCAATCACTTTTTTTTTCTGGAAGCCCATTCCATATACGTGCCACTCCCTGCGTGAAGAAGTTCTCCTTCAGGCCCTTCTTAAATCTTTCCTCTCTCACCTTAAACTTATGTCCTCTATTTTTTGATCCCACATCCCTGAGAAAAAGACCATATGCATTCATCCTATCCATGCCACTCATGATTTTACACACCCCAGTAAGGTCATCCCTCATTCTCCTATGTTCCGAGGAATAAACTCCTATCCTGCCCAACTTCCCCCTATAACTCAGGGCTAGTCCCAGCAACATCCTCGTAAATCATCTTTGCACACTTTCCAGTCTGTAATTGTGGAGGGTATTTTAATAACACAAGATCTGTAACCCAGTGGTGTTCTGCAACCACCAGTGGTGGGACCCCTGTTGCTTCTAACATACATAAGTTAATTTAATGTAAGTGATCTGATCAGTAGATTTGCAGACAAGATGAAAATTGGGGTTGTGAACAGTTAAGAATTAACAACAGATACAACAGGATATAGAAAGTTGGGCAGAGAAATGGAAGATGAAGTATAATCTCGACAGGTGTGAGCTGTTGCATTTTTGGAGGTCAAATGCAAGAGGAAAGTGTACAGTAAATAGAACGTAGAACATTACAGCACAGTACAGGCCCTTCGGCCCTTTATGTTGTGCCGACCTGTCATACCGATCTCAAGTCCATCTAACCTACACTATTCCATGTACGTCCGTATGCTTATCCAATGATGACTTAAATGTACCTAAAGTTGGCGAATCTACTACCGTTGCAGGCAAAGCGTTCCATTCCCTTACTACTAAATGGAAAGAACCTTAGGAAAATTGATTAACAGAGGATCCTTGGGGTGCAAGTCGATTACTTCCTGAAAGTAACAACACAAGTGGATGAGGTAGTAAAATAGGGCAATAGCATGCTTGTCTTCATTGGTCAAGGTGTTGAGTATGAGGTTGGCAAGTCATGTTGCAACTGTTTAAAACTTTAGGCCACGTTTGGAGTTTATGTGCAGTTCTAGATACCACATTGTCGGAAAGATACGCAGGCTTTGGAGAGGATGCAAAAGAGCTTTGCCAGGATGTTGCCTAGATTGGAGTGGTGCATTGGTGATGCAGTGAGTAAATATGGAAGATGGTGGACTGAATGAGTGCCAATCAAGCAGACTGCGTGGTGTAAAGTTTCCTGTTTTCTTGGAGCTGCAGACATCTAGGCAAAGGGAGTGTATTCCATTCACACTCCTGACTTGTGCCTTGTAGCTAATAGTTGAGCACTGAGGAATCAGACAGTGAATTACTCACCTCTGACCTGCTTTTGTAGCCATCATGTTTACTTGGTTACTATAATTCACTTCCTGGTCGATGGTAATCCTCAGTGGTGTTGTTAGTAGGAGATTCAGCAATGGTAATGCCACGTCAGGGGCTCTTGTTTGTCATGGTCAATGCCTGACATTTGTGTGGCATGAATGTAACTGACCTCATCAGTCCAAGACTGGAATTAAAGCTTTATGACTGGATGTTGCTCCACAATCACGAGTGGGTTCGATGTTTAGAGTTACAAATGGTGCCAAATATCATGTGATCGTCAGTGAACATTTCCACTTCTGACTGTTTTACGATAGAAAGTTTATCAATGAAGTAGCTGAACATGATTGGACTTGGACACTACTCAGAGAAATTCTTAGTGGTGTTCTGGGATCAAGTTGATTTCCAGTTTTGAGAGTGGTCCTTGATGTCATACACTGTCAAATGCTGCATTCATGTCTTGCTTTATCTTTGGAGTTGAGCACTTTTGTCCGTATTTGGAAAATAAAGTAAGATTCTTACTTTATTATACATGTAAACTTATGTTTTGTTGTGGTGTAAAAAAAGTTATTCAAATGAGCTTCATCCCCCCACCCCAATACTTTTTGAAAAAAACTTTTGCATGATATATTTAAACTTCTTTGTGTGAATGTAAAACAAAATCACCTAAAGTTTTGGAGAAGACCAGGGAGACCGCCCCTTAATGAGCACTGTAGAAACTGAACCTCTTCAACACTGCTGGAACCACTCATATTTCGATAACATCTGCAAAAATAACTTTCTTAAAAAAACTGATATGTTAGCTCAGTTACCCTACAGCACCTCAAATGCTTACTCTATTTCTTTCCACAAATGCATCATCATTTTTCCCTAAAATTACACATATAACAAATTTTCTATTTAGTTTTCAGTATTAATAGCTTTCCTCAACTTAACTTCAATTTTCAAAATTGAAATGATCAAATTAATTGGATTTCAGATAAATAAAAAGGACATACATTTCAGATCCATCACTTTATTCTATCAAATCTGCTGCTGTGCCATGTGCATCGTCAAAGGAAAGTGCTGATATCTGTATTACTATTGTTAAAATACTGTTTCCTGGCTTCAGAAGCTTTTCTCATCTTGCTACTGTTGCAAAAGAAATTCTTCAGAAACTTTCTGGCAACAGGACGTGCTCAGTTTTGTGACATTTGGATGAACTTACCCAGTGTTATCTTAACCACACAATCATCGCTGAATTAATCATCATAAATCCATTCTTTGCTTGACTGCAGTTTTATTTGAATCCTTGAAAGAGTACGTGAATCCTATCTTATTCAAACCTTTTATAAAACCTGCTCTGCATAACTCACTGCTTTGTAATATGAATGTTTTGAGATCTCATTCTATGGTGCACAGGAAGTTGAACACTGCCCTCCCTGCCTTAATGCATTTCATGCCTATAACAAAATGAACACATCGTTTTTGATAGCAGAGAACGAAAACATCATAACTAAGCACTAGCAAGGGAAACTTTTTTTATCATAATGAGTTAGCGCTTTAGTTTGATAATTTGACCTAGTCAGAGAAATTCAACCCAGACAAGCACCATGTTCCAGGCATGCAGCCAGTTACTTACTCCCACTGATTTGCTGATACTTGTACAAATTAATTACACAACATATTTACACACCCAATGCACCAGCAGTTGCCTGTTTTTTTTTAAAGGGAGGCCTCTTATAGTAACAATTCAATCTCTTGTGTTGGAAATGATAACTGATCCATATTCACAGCTGTTCAGTCTCATCTTTGCTGACTGAAACCTTTGACTTGGAGGTCATCATGTCCTGGAGGACTGTGATCAGACTACTTTCTGCTTTCCCTTTTCATGGGACTGTAGAAGCTATTGCTGTTGCTTGCTTGTTTCCCTAAGCACCTAAGACAAAAGTCACCAGAATACTATTGACCTACTGAGCAGTTTTCTTGCCAGATAAATCCACTTATTCCCAGCAATACGAACTTTTTGCCTTCATTGTGGTACTCTTCGCGCCCTCTTCACTACGTGGATTAGGAAAATGTAATCCTAAATGTCTATGCCTATGACAATGTTCGTTTGCTGGATTTAGCTTTACATCATTCTCCTAAAAAGGGTTTAATATTCCAAAATAATTCAGGAGCTCAAGAATGACGTTTTAGCTCCATTCTTTTCTCACCTCCTCAATCCTAGTTTCGTAATCGAAAATGAGAAGCTTGTAGATTTCTTTGTCTCAGATGACCATACAGCTGTTGCCTCCTCCTTTACCAGACGTAGAATCATACAATCTTTAGCCTCTTTCTGTAGTAGAAATTGTATTCAGCCTAGATAACAAAGTGTGGAACTGGATGAACACAGCAGGCCAAGCAGCATCTCAGGAGCACAAAAGCTGACGTTTCGGGCCTAGACCCTTCTCTATTCAGCCTGTCAAGTCTGCATTGACCCTCTGAAGAGCGCTCACCCATATCCAACACCCCCCCCCCGCCCCCCCCCCCCCCCGCTGTATCCCTGTAACCCCCATTTGCCGTGGCTAATTTACCAAGCCTGCACATCCTTAGACACCACAGGGCAATTTAGCACAGTCAATCCACCTTACCTGCAAATCTTTGTACAGTGGTAGGAACTCGGAGGGCCTGATGGAAATTATGCAGACGCTGAGAGAATGTGCAGACTCCACACACAGCCACCGAAGGGTGGAGTCAAACCTGGGACCCGATGCTGTGGCAGTAGCCCTGTACCATATCCACAGAGAAACACTCCTAGTAACTCAAACCCTACTAACCCTGTTGTACTTTGCTGTTTTTTCACTATATATCAGCCTTTTGGAAACCCCATTTCTCATTGCTTAATCCTCTGAAGTTGCCTTGATACTGTGTTGCAATTGGCATTATGAAAGGTTCCCTTGCCTCAGTGCCAGTCACACTGCCATTCAAAACTGCATTGTCATTCTGTCACCGAAAATCCATTTGAAAAACATCTTGCTTGTTGACCCCCAACACCTCCCAAGTTCAACTGCGTTTATCATTCAAGACCTCCATTCTGACTTCCAGCCATATGAATGCATTCCTTGAGCCTAAGTCATAAATGACATTTGTTTGTGACTGAATTATTCCTTTTTACATTTCTCAACTTTCTTGTAAGGTAAAGTTGCCATTGCCTGACTGGACTATATGGCTGCTCACTAGTCAGAGAGAGAATTGTCATGACTATAAATTTTTTTTCCTCCCTGCATCTTTAGGAACGCAGCAGAATAGAGCTTAGGAACATGAGAAGGCTGCTTCACCATCCAATAACATCATGGCTGATCGGGTGGTGGCTTTTTTTTTTCCACATCCTGTTTGGAACCCACAGCCCTCAAATCCTTTGATCAAAAACCTGTCTAAGACAGTGTTGTTAACCCGCTGGCAGAAAAGGATTCTTGTCATCTCTATTGTTTAAAAAGGAAAAAGCCAGATGTCACATGACACCAGATTATAGTCCAAAAGGTTTATTTGAAATCCTTTGTCAGGTGAAGTTAGGAGGCGACATTATTCTTTTAAATTGTTAACTTTAGAACCCCCCCCCCCCCCCCCCCACAAACTCTGGAAACACCTCATGATCTTGAATGTTTCAATAAGGTAAAATCTCATTTTTAGAAACTTCAATGGTATATACCTAACCTATTCAACCATTTTTCAGAGGATGACCTTTTCATTCCCAGGAATAAGTTGTGTGAAGATTCTCTGAACTGCTTTTAAGCAGTTATATTGTTGCCAATTATTCAGCTTTCTGAGAGTGCCCTTTTGATTCCATTCCTATCTGGTGGATCAGCCAGTGTATTTCCAGGTAGTGATTTCCATACCATTTGCTGCACACTGTTTTGGGGGTCTGTCAATGTTGCATGCTTGGAGCAACTTATCCTCTCCACCTCACTTCATGACTTGTAACTGTTGTTCAATGTTCCTTGGTGGCAAAATGACCACAGTGTGTTTGGTTTACTAATGGGTAATACTCAATTTTGCAGGCATTCAGTTTTAATTTCTCTGCCACTCAAAATTTAGCCTTGAAAACAATTACGAGTAATGATATTGATCACATCCACAAGCTGCCCCAAAGCATTTCACCATCAATATTATTCTTAAAGGGATGTCACTGATATAAGTATTTTTAATCAACATATTCTGAAATGTTATGACTCACCTCGAGAGCAAGTAGAACTTTAATCAGGCTTTCTGCTTTAAAGTCAGATGACACCAGAATATAGTCCAATATGTTTATTTGAAATCATAAGCTTTTGGAGCTTTGCTCCTTTGTCAGGTGTTGGACAGTAACCTGGTGTCTTCTGACTTCTGACCTTGTCTCCCCCCAGCCCAACACCGGCATCTCCATGACTTCTGACTTAAAGATTGGGATTTAAGAACCATTTAATTCTCTGTTATATGGTTAACTGTGGGAGCCAATTTTTGTCTCGTCAGGACTAAATGGGTGAATGGTGTGATGATATTCTAGCGATTATTTTTCATTTAACTAAGAAAATGTCAAGCTCTTCTTGGCACCATTTGTATGCACTTGAACAACCAGTTCAATATCAATTCTAAAATATGTCACCTTCTATAATGCAACATTCCTAAAGTTCAGTATTTGAGTCCCGGCTTCTGTTTTATATTCAAAGGCTTGAGTGGAGTTGAACCTCCTTTAATATTTTTACTAAAGCAAGAATGATTTGAGTCCTATGAATAATTGCCAGTATCTTGCAATTGACTGTAAAATGGATTAATCTGTTTGAATGGAATTCAGTCCAGCAGCATATACAAAGCTCATTGGAAGTCCAGTTTTTCTTTAAAAAAGTGAAACTATGAATCTGATTAGTTTTATATAGCTCCATCAAGAATAGGGAGTGGTTACTTAATTATATGCATGAGCACAGCATTAACAACCTTGAAAATTCTGCATCACGCGTGAGTATGTTCCTGTTTTTTTAAAAGCTCATGTTAGGTATCTTCAGTAGGGACAAGCCTTGTAGTGTTGCAAGAAATACAGGCTTTTAGTCAACGTTTTTGGGCCTTAAGCTGGAATTTAACCACTTTGTTAATTTTGAATCCCAAGCTTTTTCACCACCTACATAGCACGAGAATGATCAATGAATGATCAGTGAATGTCAAGGACCTCGAGTCCCAAACTTACTCCTTTTGGGTACACCTTTAAATCCTAGCTTTCTGTTGAGGCTTTTTATCATCCATCTAATATTTCCTCAGCACAGTGTTCATTTTTATTTATCTCCTGAGAAGTGTTAAAGTAAATATCAGTTGTGATCCCTAACTCGGGATCTCCACTTCAACCACTGTTCATTGTTCAAAATTTACTTATGGGATGGGATAATGCTTGCCTTGCCAGTAACATATTCCCTGTTCATAGGAAAATTTAAATGCTAGCTATAATGGATAGAAATATTGTGATATGGCCTGTGTTTAGAGTACAACAAAGGCAAACTAAATACTGATTTCCTATGGTAGGGACTCCAGGGAAAAAAAAACAAATATAGTCCTCAGATGAAGGAGAGTTTGAAGGCCAGGGAATGATTTACTGAGTATGTGCAAACGCATGTCACCTCCGAATTAAAATCATACAGTCTGTCCTTATGGAAACTGCCTCTGTGAACCTATGTTATGATTGCAAACTTCTGCACTGATACCATATCCATGGGACTGGGATTTGTCTGTAATTAAAGTGATCAATTCTTGCAAATATGGAAATGAAATCAGAATTCTGCAGATGCTGGAAATCTCAATTGGAAATAATATAAAATGGTGGAAATACTCAGCAGGTTAGGCAGCCATTGTGCAAAGAAGCAAAGTTTCAAGTTGCTGACTATTGTTGAGTTCACTAAGATAATGAAAAATATCTCATTTGAGGCAGTTCAGAGAAGGTTTACTTGGATTCTCTTCTCTGAAGATTGAGTGTCTTTGGAATTGCTTGCTACAGAAAACTGTAGGGCAGAGTCACTGTATATTTCGGACAAAAGATTCTTGATCAGTTTCTTGCATCTTTTGACACTTCAAGTGCTCATCAAATAGTTTTTAAAGATTGTGAAGTTTCTCTCCTCAATTACTCTCCAAGGCATTTCGACCTCCATCACCCAATGGGTGGGAGTTTTTCTGCTGATCGCCTCTAAACTTCCTTGAAGTTATTTAACTAAATATGTCTTTAAACGTTAAAGTTATGCCTCCATTGTATTGACCCTTTGACTTGGGAGCAGGGGGCAAGTGCTTTCTATTCACCCTGTCCATATCTGTCATTATCTTATATACCCCTATCAGCTCCTGTGACAACCTTCTCTATTCCAAAGAAAATAACCTAGACTCATAACCTGAACTTATCCACCCTCTATTCATAGCTGAAATGCTCAATACCAGGCAACATCCTGGTGAATCTCATTTGCACCCCCTCCAGTGCAGTCGCATCTTTCCTGTGGTCTGGTGACCAGAACTGTCGGCACTACTCCAGCTGTCACCTAACCAAAGTTCTGCTCAACTCCAGTATGACCTCACTGTTCTTATCTGTGCCATGATTGATAAAGGCAATCATCTCATATGCCGCCTTCTTAATCTACCGTATTAACCTGTCCTGGTACCTTCAGGGATCTGTGGATAAGCACTCCAAGATCTCTGTGTTCCTCTGAGGTTCCTAGTGTCCTGCCATTCACTGAGTATTCCTTCCTCACAAGTGCATCACCTCTCATTTATCAGAATTAAATTCTATCTGCCACTGATATGCCCATCTGATCAATCTATTTATGTTATCCTCTGCTGTAAGACCTTCCTTCTCATTGTCAACCACCTGGCAAATCTTTGTGTCATCCACAAAATTAGGTGCACACACATACTCATTGACAGTATTTATGAATCTTTGAATAAGGAACTTGGCACCGATTCCTTTGGTAATGCTGCTGCACAGCGGCTTCCAGTCTGTCAAATCGCCTTACATAGAACATTACAGCACAGTACAGGCCCTTCGGCCTTCGATGTTGTGCCGACCTGTCATACCGATCTGAAGCCCATCTAAACTACACTATTCCACGTACGTCCAAATGCTTATCCAATGTCGACTTAAATGTACCTAAAGTTGGCGAATCTACTACCTTTGCAGGCAAAGCGTTCCATTCCCTTACTACGCTCTGAGTAAAGAAACTACCTCTGACATCTGTTCTATATCTATCTTTCACCCCTCAATTTAAAGCTATGCCTCGTGCTCGCCATCTCGATCCCTGTATTAATAAAAGCTAAAACGCTGTATGCCCTCTTAACAGCCCTGTAAACCTGGGTGGCAACTTTCAATGATCTGTGTACATGGACACCGAGATTTCACTGCTCATCTACACTACTAAGAATCGTACCATTAGCCCTGTACTTTGCCTGGTGATTACTCATACCAAAGTGCATCGCCTCACACTTGGCTGCATTAAAATCCATTTGCCACCTCTCAGCCCAGCTCTGCAGCTTATCTATGTCTCTCTGCAACCTACAGCATCCTTCATCACTATCCACAACTCCACCAACCTTAGTGTCGTCTGCAAATTTACTAACCCATCCTTCTACGCCCTCACCCAGGTCATTTATAAAAATGACAAACAGCAGTGGACCCAATACCGAACCTTGAAGTACACCACTAGTAACTGGTCTCCAGGATGAACATTTCCCATCAACTACCACCCCTGCCTTCTTTCAGCAAGCCAATTTCCGATCCAAACTGCTATATCTCCCACAATTCCATTCCTCCTCATTTTGTACAATAGCCTACTGTGGGGAACCTTATCGAACGCCTTGCTGAAATCCATATACACCACATCAACCGGTTTACTCTCATCTACCTGTTTGGTCACCTTCTCAAAGAACTCAATAAGGTTTGTGAGGCACGATCTTCCTTTCACAAAACCGTGCTGACTATGCCTAATCAATTTATTCTTTTCTAGATGATTATAAATCCTATCCCTTATAACCTTTTCCAACACTTTACCAACAACTGAGGTAAGGCTCACTGGTCTATAATTCCCAGGGTTGTCTCTACTCCCCATCTTGAACAGGGGAACCACATTTGCTGTCCTCCAGTCATCTGGCACTATTCCTGTAGATAATGATGAGTTAAAGATCAATGCCAAAGGCTCAGCAATCTCCGCCCTGGCTTCCCAGAGGATCCTAGGATAAATCCCATCTGGCCCAGGGGACTTATCTATCTTCACCCTCTGTAGGATTTCTAATACCTCTTGTGAACCTCAATCCCACCTAGTCTAGTAGCCTGTATCTCAGTATTCTCCTTGACCACATTGTCACTTTCCAGAGTGTGAATACTGTTGAAAAATATTCATTTAGTGCTTTCCCTATCTCATCTGACTCCACACACAACTTACCACTACTATCCTTGATTGGGCCTAATCTTACTTTCGTCATTCTTTTATTCCTTAAATACCTGTAGAAAGCCTTAGGGTTTACCCTGATCCTGTCCGCCAACAACCTCTCATGTCTCCTCCTGGCTCTTCTGAGCTCTCTCTTTAGGTCTTTCCTGGCTACCTCGTAGCCCTCAAGTGCCTTAACTGAGCCTTCACACCTCATCCTAACATAAGCCACCTTCTTCCTCTTGACCAGAGATTCCACCTCCTTCGTAAAGCACGGCTCCCGCGTTCTACAGCTTCCTCCCTGCCTGACAGTTACATACTTATCTAGGACACACAGGAGCTTTTCCTTGAATAAGATCCACATTTCTAATGTGCCCATCCCCTGCAGTTTCCTTCCCCATCCTATGCTCCCTAAATCTTGCCTAATCTCATCATAATTGCCTTTCCCCCAGCTATAACTCTTGCCCAGTGATGCCTTCTACCACCACTACCTGCCATTAAGCCAGTTTTGAATATAACCTGTTAAATTATCCTGGATTCCATTACCACCTTTATCATAGATCCCCTATGTAGGATCTTGTCAGGGATCTTGCTGAAATCCATTGTAAACTACATCAACAGCCCTAACTTCATCCAAACACTTAGTTATCACCTCAAAATGTTTACCAGATTTGTTGGGCATGGCCACCTTTGACAAAGTTAGACTGGCTATCCCTGATCAAAGCCTGTCTCTCTAAATGAGGTATCAAAGGTTACGAGGAAAGGGCAAGAAAGTGGACATGAGGAGTATTGATTCATCATGATCCTATTGAATGGGGAGCAGGCTCAAGGGGGCTGAACCATGCTACTCCTGTTTCTACTACTTATGGTCTTTACACTCTTAAGTTTGCAACACACATCATTTGTTTTCTTGTTTTGTAGGCTGTGTTAGCTAGCATCATTGATTCACATGTAATTGCTTTCAATGTTTATGTGGGATTTTGTCTTAATTGTGCAATGTGACTCAACAGCATTTTAAGCATTTGGATAAATGAGTTCTGCAATGAAGCGTTGAGTAGAAAATACCACTTAATAGAAGGCTGATATAAACATGCTGCATTCCACAGCATCCAGTGAAAAGTGAGGTGCACTCTAATATGTCCTTTTCATCATACAGTTCAGCATTTTCAGCAGACAGACACCGTAAAAGAAAGTTGATGGAAAGTTCATCTGTGAACAACAAATATTTGAAGATCAATGTAAGTATGATTGTAATAATTACTAGGCACTTTATTCATGAAAACATTCATTCAACAGCATTTACTCTAGCATCAATTATCTTCCATGTGTGGTGAACCAATTAATTACATATTTTTGTTCTGCCTTCAAGAACGACTCAACTAACTTCCCAAAAATTTGAAACACAATGTCTTGTGAGCAGAAGGAATTAGGATATCGGTATTAGTAGGGAAATGGTATTGCAGAAATTGATGAGATGAATGGCCAATAAATACCCAGGGCTCAATCATCTACATCCTAGAGTACATGAGGAAGTGCCCATAGAAATAGTGGATTCCATGTATTCTAGAAAAATTCTTATGGATTAGAGGGTAGCTAATATCGTCTCTCAATTTCTAAAATGTAGGTAGAGAGGAAACTGAATTTATAGACCAGTTCACCTGACATTGGTAGTGGGGAAAATGCTGGAGTCCATTTTATAGCACAGTTAAACTTGGAGGGGTTGGGATCAACCAGCTGTTTTCAAAGACTCAATGGATTTTTTGGTGACAGAAGACAAAGCACTTCTGAATGATAGAGGGTGGGATGCTCTTTGAAGGATCAGTGTAGACTCAATGAACTGAATGATCTTTTCCCACACTGTAGAGATTCTATGATCCTAAATAGTTCCTGGGGGCTAAAGGGATTGAAAGGTATGGGGAGAAAGCTGGAACAGGATACTGAGATAGATGATTAGCCACGAACATAGTGTGTGTCAGAGAAGGCATAGAGTGCTGAATAGTCCATTCCTGGTATTTTAGAACAAAGAACAATACAGCAAAGGAACAGGCCCTTTGGCCCTCCAAGCCTGTGCCCTTCCATATTAAAAATGTCTTCACTTAACAGGATCTGTATCCCTCTATTCCCTTCATATTCAAGTCTTTGTCCAGGTGTTTCTTGGATGCTGCTATTGTGTCTGCTTCCACCACCACCTCTGGCAGCGAGTTCCAGGCACACTCCACCCATTGTGTGGGAAAAACGAGCCTTGCACATCTCTTTTAAACATGGCCCCTCTGATCTTGAATGTGGCCCCCTTGTAATTGACCCCTCAACCCTGTCAAAAAGCTACATACTTCCACTCTTTCCATGGCACTAACGATCTTACAAACTTCATTCAGGTCGCCTCTCAACCTCCGGCATTCCAGTGAAAACAAACCCAGTCTATCCAACCTTTCTTCATGGCTAACATCCTCCATACCACCCCCACTCAAAAGCACCCACTTCCTTCTCGTAGTGCAGTGACCAGAACTCTGTACAAAATTCCAAGTGTAGCGTAACTATGCTGTAAAACAGCAGCATAACTTGTCTACCCTAAGACTCACTGCACTGCCAATGAAGGCTAGCATGCCATAAGCATTTTCTATTACTACATCTACCTGCGCTGCCACTTTCAGTGATCTGTGGTCCTGCATATCAATACTCCTAAGTGTTCACTGTATAATTTCCACCAGTACTTGACGTTCCAAAATGCATCACCTCACATTTGTCCATATTAAACTCCAGCTGATCTATAACCTGCTGTATTCTTTGACAGTTCTCCCTACTATTTGCAACTCCACCAATCTTTATATCATCTGCAAACTTACTGATTAGACCAGCTGTTTTCCTCCAAGTCGTTTATGAAGATCATGAACAGCAGAGTCCCAGCACTGATTTCTGTGGAACACCTCTAGTCACAATCTTCCATCCTTCCTCCACTGTCCTGTGTCTCCTATGACTAAGCCAGTTCTGTATCCATCTTGCCAGCTCATCCCTGATACCATGTGACTTCACCTTTTGTACCTGTCTGTCAGGAGGGACCTTTTCAAAGGCTTTAGTAAAGCCCATAGACGACATCAACTGCCTTTCCCTCAATTGTCGTCTTCACCTCCTGAAAAAAACTTGCCTCCCTAACTTGATCATGACCTTTCTCAGATAAAACCATGCTGTCTACCACTAATAAGTCCACTTGCTTCTAAATACCTGTGAGACCTTGTCCGTAAGAACCTTTTCCAATAATTTCCCTTCCACCGACATGGGGCTCCCTGTTACCCTGCTTAAATAATGAGACAACACTGGGTGTTCTCCAGTCCTCTGGGACCTCACCTATGGCCAAACAGGACACAAAAATGTCTCAGTGCTCCAGCAATTTATTCTCTTGCCTCCCGCAATATTCTGGGAAAGTCCCATCAGGACCAGGGGACTTATCTGCTTTAATACTTTTTAAGACGTACAACAACTCTTACTTTTTAATAGCAACTGGCTTAGAAATTCGACACTCCTTTCCCTGAGATCATCCTCCACAAATTTCTCCTCTTTAGTGAATACTGCTGCGAAGTATTTCCTTAGGACCTTACCTATCTCTTCTAGCTCCACTCACAAATTCCTTCTTTTATCTTTGCATGGACCACACCTTTCCCTGGCTACCCACTTGATTTTTATATATGTATAAACAGCCTTGGGATTCTCTTTAATCCCATTTTCTAAGAACTTGTCCTGACACACGCACATCCTTCTAACCCCTTGTTTAAGTTGCTTCTTAGTTTTCTTATATACTTAAAAGGCTTTGTCAGTTCTCATCCACCTAGACCTTGTGTATGCTTCTTTTTCCTTTTAGACCAAGATCATAACATCCCTGGTCATCCAAGGTTCATATAACTTGCCAAACCTATCCTTCATTCTCACAGGAGCACCTGAACTGTCACTCCTGAACTCTCATTAATTTCATTTGAAATACTCCCACATGTTCAATGTAGATTTACCCTCAAACAGCTACTTCCAATCAACATTCTCCAGTTCCTGGCTAATATTGTTATAGCTTGCCTCACTTCAATTTAACACCTTCACCTGAGGACTGCTGTTAGCCCTAACCATGTATATCTTAAAACTCTCAGTATTATGATCACTACTTCGAAAATGATCCCCCACTGAAACTTCTTTTACCTGGCCAGGCTCTTTCCCAAAACCAGGTCCACTATAACCCCTTTCCTGGTTTTACTGTTTGCACACTGTCAGGAAATCCTCCTGAATAGATAAGCCCCCTGGGCCCGATGAGATTTATCCTAGATTTCTCTGGGAAGCTAGGGAAGAGATTCCAGACCCTTTGACTTTGATCTTTGTCATCACTGTCTACAGGAATAGTGCCAGAAGCCTGGAGGATAGCAAATGTCCTGTTGCCCAAGAAGGGGAGTAGAGACAACCCTGGTAATTATAGACCAGTGAGCCTTACTTTGGTTGTGGGTAAACTGTTGGAAAGGATTATGAGATGGGATTTATAGTCAAAACATAGAAAGGAATAATTTGATTAGGGATCATCAACACAGATTTTGTGAAGGGTAGGTTGTGCCTCACAAACCTTATTGAGTTCTTTGAGAATGTGACCAAACAGGTGGATGAGGGTAAAGCGGTTGATGTGGTGTATTTGGATTTCAATAAAGCATTTGATAAGGTTCCCCACGGTGGGCTATTGCAGAAAATACGGAGGCATGGGATTGAGGGTGATTTAGTGGCTTGGATCAGAAATTGGCTAGCTGTAAGAAGACAGAGGGTGGTGGTTGATGGGAAATGTTCATCCTGGCGTTCAGTTGCTAGTGGTGTACCGCCGGGATCTGTTTTGTGGCCACTGCTGTTTGTCATTTTATAAAAGACCTGGATGAGGGCGTAGAAGGACGGGTTAGTAAATCTGCAGATGACACTAAAGTCGGTGGAGTTGTGGATCGTGCGGAAGGACGTTGCAGGTTACAGAGGGACATAGGTAAGCTGCAGAGCTGGGCTGAGAGGTGGGAAATGGAGTTTAATGCAGAAAAGTATGAGGTGATTCACTTTGGAAAGGAATACAGAGTACTGGGCTAATGGTAAGATTCTTAGTAGTGTGGATGAGCGGAGAGATCTGTGTCCATGTGCAGAGATCCCTAAAAATTGCCACCAGGTTGATAGGGTTATTAAGAAGGCATACAGTGTGTTAGGTTTTATTGGTAGAGGGATTGAGTTTTGGAGCCATGAGGTCTTGTTGCGGCTGCACTTGGAGTATTGCGTACAGTTCTGGTCACCACATTATAGGAAGGATGTGGAAGCATTGGAAAGGGTGCAGAGGAAGTTTACCAGGATGTTGTCTGGTATGGAGCGAAGGTCTTGTGAGGAAAGGCTGAGGGACTTGAGGCTGTTTTTGTTAGAGAGAAGAACGTTAAGGGGTGACTTAATGGAGACAAATAAGATGATAGGATTAGATCGGGTGGACTGAGAGCCTTTTTCCTCATGGTGATGGCTAGCACGAGGGGACATAGCTTTAAACTGAGGGCTGGTGGATCTAGGACAGACGTCAGAGGTAGGCTCTTTACTCAGTGTAGTAAGGGTGTGGAATGCCCTGCCTCCAACAGTAGTAGACTCGGCAATTTAAATGGTCATTGGATAAACATATGGATAATAATGGAAAAGTGTAGGTTAGATGGGCTTCAGATTGGTTTCACAGGTCGGCACAACATTGAGGGCCGAAGGGCCTGTACTGCCCTGTGATGTTCTATGAATGGCCCCTACAGATTCTGCCCCATCCCATCCTCTATTACAAAATGAGTCCCAGTCAATATAGGGGACGTTAAAATCACCCACCAAAACAGCCCTGCTGTTTTTACATCTGTCCAAAATCTGTCTGCATATTCTCTCCTATCTCCTGCTAGTTTTTGTTTTGCCTGTGACTTTACATTTTCCATGGAGGGGCTATCATATGAGTGAAGACTAAAACATCTTTGGACCCTGCTCATTGAAATTTAGAAGAATGAGAGGTGATCTCCTTGAAACATATATGGTTCTTAATGGGGTATGAGAGGTAAATGCTGAGTTGACATTTACTCTTAAAGGAGAGTCTAGGATCAGATGGTGTACACTCAGAATAAAGGGGTGTCAATTTAGGACTGATGTGAGGAGGAACTTATTCTGTGTGTTGCATGTTCTTGGAACTCCTTGCTACAGAGAACTGTGGGAGCAGCTGAGATAGCTTCTTGATCAGCCGGGGAATCAAGGGGATTAGGGAAAGGGCAGAAAAGGGGCTCTGAGTAATATTGAATGGCAGAGCAAACTTGATGAGCTGAACAACCTACTCTTGTTCCTATTTCTTATGGTTCTGTGACTGTTCACTTTGGACAATTCTAGTAGTGACTCAGTTGAGATAGTGTTAATTCGCAAAGTTTTGCACAGTGTTCCGGCTAGCCAGGTATCTGTTGAACTTGGATGCGGTTGAACTTACTAATCAGCAACTAACAGGTTCTAATCATCTGATAGGGAGGGACCACTGCCATTTGTGCCACAGGACTGCGGAATCTTGGGAACACCTGTTTTATGAATGCCATCCTCCAGTCACTCAGGTAATAGACTCATTGCAGAGGTATAATCAACCCACCATTCTACTTTTAGATTGAAAAATAGAATTTACATGTTGGTTTAACAGAATTGTTGTGATGTTTTACCAGGTATTTTGGTAGTGCTATATGTAACATTCTTATTTTGTGAAGTCTGCATTGTGATGCTAAATAATTGCATACAGCTAATACTATTGTATTTAGAACTGAATTTTGGATAATATTTAACAAATCTTTCCAAAACAGTACTCCAGTTCATCTCCCTACAACTCTGATCACTTCAAGGAACTTATCTTTTTAATACCAGTATAATTGAGTGTTTCCCTGTTCTCTGGTTTATAAAGACTGGCTAATTTGTATTCTTGCAGAAGTTGTCATACCTAGTTAGACATTTATCTCCCCATTTCTTTGAGCATTATATTGGGTAGGAGGTATACAAAATTCTTGAATTTGTAATCTCCCTGTTCAATTTTGAATTTGCAATTCACAGTCTCCACATAACCTGTGTTGTATTGAAGCAAACCTCAAATACACTCAACTGGCATATGGAATTTGAATGCATGTCCCCAGGGCATTAGTCTGGATTTCTGGACTACTCATTCAGTGACAATACTGTTATTTCAAGGGGAAACATTAGCCTAGTGGTATTATTGCTGGACTGTTAATCCAGAGGCCCAGATAATGGTCTAGGGACCCAGGTTCAAATCCCACCATAGCAGATGGTGGATTTCGAATTCAATAAATATCAGGAATTAAGACTCTAACGATCACTGTGAATCCATTGTTGACTGTTGGAAAGACTCATCTGGATGCTACCATCTTTACCTCCTCTGACTTACATGTGACTCCAGACCTACAGCAATGTCATTGATCCTTAACTGCCTTCTGGGCAATTCAGGACGGGCAGTAAGTGCTGTCTAGCCAGTGACACCCTCATCCTGTGAATGAATAACAAAAAAAGCCACTGCCTCATGCTTTAAATACCTGTGGGGAGTTTCTGCTTTCTGATCCTGATGACAAAATTTTGCAGCACTTGTGGTATGTCTTTGATTAGATGTTTCTGCAGGAAGACTTTAATCTACCCAGTGCAGCAGTTCTATACCACAAGCAGCATAGGTTCCAACACTAGGCTTTGCGGAATCCCACTGGTCACAGGCTACCAGTCACAATAATACCCCTCCACCATTACTGTCTGCCTCCTGTTACTCAGCTAATTTTGCATTCAATTAGCCAAATTTCCTTGGATTCCATGAGCTCTTAACTTTCCAACAGATTCTCGTGGCACCTTTTGAAACCTTGCTGAAGTCCATCTCGAACACATTGCCCTTAGCTACACTCCGGTCACTTAGTAAAATATTTAATCAAGTTGGTCAGCTATGACCTCCCCTTAAAACCATGCTGACAGTTCTTGATTAGTACCTCCCTCTCTGCTTATTAATTCTGCCCCTCAGGATTGCTACCAAGGTTAGACTGATCAGCCTGTACGTTATTCCTACTTACCTCCTTGAATAAAAGTAGCACATTTTGTCCTTCACTCTCCTCTGGCCAGAGAGGAATTGAAAATATTGCTTGTGCTACTGCTGTTTCCTCCCTTGCATAATAGTGTGGAATCTGCCTTGAACACAATGCCAGCAGAGACGTTAGCAAAATTTGAGGCATTTCAGCAAACATAAGACAGACTGAGAATAGAGAGATGTAGACCACTTGCAAGCCAATGGGATTAGTTTACAATAGCATCATGGTCAGCACAATGGTGATCTGTAAGACTTTTTTGTGCTATACTGTTCTATGTTCAATGAGCTACTGACATCTAGCTGCATGCACAAATTACCTCTGTGGACTTAATGGGACCTACTCTTTCTCGAGTTATCCTTTTACCCTTGATGTATTCATAAAGTAACTTTTATTTTAACCTTTATTTCACCTGCCATTATCCTTTCATACCTCATTTTTTACTCTTCTAATTTCTTTTTTTTTAAGTTCGCCCTTGCACATTCTGTACTCCTCTATGGCTTCTGCTGTTTTGAGCCCTGCTCCCAATGTTTATACAGCCAGTTCAACCTAATTAACTCCTAATATATCCATCATCTATTCCCTCATTTATTTGGGTCCCAGGCATTAATTCAGACTATATTAGTTGATAACAAACAATGTGGTTGACTCTTATCTCACCTTTCAAATGGCCTAGCCAGCCATTCAGTTGTACCAAGTGACCATACAAAATATAACGAGGATAAAATGTGATGGACCTAAGCACTGAATTTGTAGATAACAATAGTACCAGTCAGTCCCACATAGCGTTCCTTATATTCCAGACGTAAGCCAAAATTGAGAGTTGTCCAACAGACTAGTCAAGCAACTACCTTAATGCTAGAATCATACCTTACGGCTGTTATCCCTAGCTCGTACAACACCAGCCCTAATATGTCTTGCCCCATTAACAGGCAAGACTAACCAGAGGTGGTAGCATACAGGGACCATAAGATTTTGTAATCTAACGTGTTTTTACTTTTTTAAATGAGATATGAGTATCATTGGCTAAGCAAACATGGCCATTTTTGCATGGCAGAGACACGAACTCCAGCCTGTAATTTATCACCTGACTCCTTGAGGCTTGTCCTTCATCTGCAAGTATTAGTACCACTTTTTAAAAAGTTATTCACAGGAAGTCAGCTGGCTATCCAAATCTAATTGCATTTGAGGAGTACCGTAGGTTTTGAACAGCTGTGCTCTTAGACCCACAGTGCTGTTAGAGAAGGAATACTGGGATGTATAATTGATGTAAAGAATGGCAATGTCCAAGTTTGGTGTATAATCTGGGAGAGAATTTGCAAATGGCCACATTCGCATGTGCCTGATGCCCTTTCTCTTTCAGCTGGTAGAGTTTGTAGGTTTGGGAGGTCTTGTCAAAGGAAACTGGATGAGTTGCTGCAGTGTATCTTGTAAATGGTATACGCTGCTGCTGCTATATGTTGATGGTGAAGAGAGTGAAGGAGAAACTAGATGCCCAGTAAGTGTATGGTGGAGTGTTGCTGAGCTGAATGCATTCAGTAAAGTGGAGAATATGTAATAACACTTCTGACTAGAAACTTGTATAACTGTCTTTGCAGTATAGGTTGAATAATTGGGCAGCACAGTGGCAAAATGGCTAGCACTGTTGCCTCACAGTGCCAGGAACCCAGGTTCAATTCCTTCCTCAGGCGATCGTCTGTGTTGAGTTTGCACATTCTTCCCGTGTATGCTTGGGTTTCCTCCAGGTGTTCTGGTTTCCTCCTACAGCCCAAAGATGTGCAGTCTCGGTCGATTGGCCATGCTAAATTGCCTGTAGTGAGCAGGGATGTTTAGCTTAGGTGGGTTAGACATGGGGAAATGCAGGGGCTGGGGAATGAATCTGAATAGAATGCTCTTCGGAGGGGCGGTGAGGACCAGCTGTTTCCACACTACAGGGATTCTACGATTCTGTGACATGTTGATCATAGTGATAACTTTAAATCTTGTGTTAAACAATGGCGAAGCTCTCAGACATGTATTTAAACTTAATCCTTTCAGTGTCTGCCATGTCATAGAGCACTAAAGATGTACAGCACGGAAACAACCCTTCGGTCAGCTTGTCCGTGCTTACCACATATCCGAAATTAATCTAGTCCCATTTGCTACCATTTGACCCATATCCCTGTAAAATGTTCCTGTTCATATGCCCGTTCAGATGCCTTTTAAATGTTGCAATTGTAACAGTTTCCACCACATTCTTTGGCAGCAATTCCATACACATGCCGCCCTCAGTGTGGAAAAAGTTGCTCCATAGATCTCTTAAACCCTCTCACCTTAAACTTATGCCGTCTAGTTTTGGCAACCTGGTAACATCTGTGTAAATCTTTTCTAAACTCTTTCAAGTTTTACATCTTTCCTATAGCAGGTAGAATACAGTATTCCAAAAGTGGCCTAAACAATATCTTGTACAGCCACAACATAACCTTCCAACTCCTGTACTCAATGCACTGACTAATAAAGGCAGTGGTACCAAACACCAACTTCACTCCTCTGTCAACTCCTTTTTCAAGGAACTCTGGACCTGTACTCCAATGTCTGTGTGTTCGGCCACACTCCCTATGACCTTAAGTGTAAAGTCCTACCCTGATTTTCCCCATCAAAATATAGCATGACACATTTATCTAGATTAAACTCCATCTGCTGCTGCTCAGCCCATTGACCCATCTCATCAAGGTCCCCTTGTACTCTGTAATAACCTCCTTCACTGTCCACTACACCAATTTTGGTGTCATCTGCAGACTTACAAACTGTACCTCTTATATTCACATTCGGATCACTTACAAAAGTGAGTAAAAGCAATGGACCCATGTTCTCCATGCAGGACACTGAGAAGTGCTTTTCCCCCCTCTATATATTTAACTGCTACCCAGGTATAACACTATACCTTGTATAACAGTTGATGTTGAATTCACAGTGGAGTTAAATTGATCTGTTCAAAAACTCTTTGGATTATACGAGGTTTTGCACTCATTATGTACTTGATGTAGGAGTTGGTTGATCTTCTCTTGACTTTCAAATGGGGATTCCAGACTAAATAGCCAGTTCGAGCTCCCAAAAGTTACATGGTGGGAACTGAGGCAGGCAGAAAAATGCCGAGTTTGTCACAGTGTGTGGCCTTAGAGACTTTAACATCCTGTGACTTCTCTGGATAAGCCAGCTATGCAGACCTCATTCAGGATCCAACCCTGAACTGACAGGAAGCATTTGCTCAACAGTGGACTGATATGCGATTTCAGGCTGGTGCCTGGGGCACAAAGAAACATTCCTGGCAGCCAGGTAAGGGGTGGAGAGGCCCAAGGTTCCTCTTTGAAGCATATGTGAGTATTCCTGATCTTCTTTGTCCACAAAGAAACAAAATCAAATACAATTCATTCATTTTTTTGAGCATCTGGTGAACATAGCTTCCCTTAACACCTTGAAGGACTTTGTGGGGAAAGGACAAGTCTCCCTGTGCAGCCCTTGGTTTAAAAAAGAAGTTAGGGCCCGATGTTGTTTTTGGAAGCTGACTTATATTTTTATGAAGGACAATACTGCCTTCTATTGGCTGGTCCATTTCTCTGCTTGATAGAGCAAGTTGAAATGCAGCAGTGGGAAGACAGCAAGGAACATTGGCTGCCATGAATTTTCATACCATTTTAATTATTTCCCTGGCTTACAGGCAGCAAAAAAGGGAAATCTCTGACTGTCGTTTCAACACTGCATTGGTATTCATCAAGGAGAAGGACGTGGTGGATTGAGAGATTAGTGTGGGGCATGCTATTATGCTCGAGCAATGTGAGGTCAAGAAAGTAGTAGTGTTAGGTCTGTTGAAGAGCATTAAGGTGGATAAGTCCAAGAGCCGGATGGTATCTACTGCAGGTTATCAAGAGAGGCAAGCGAGTAGATTCCTGAGGCCTTGACCAAGATGTTTGTATCCTCTCTAGCCACTGGTGACATCCCTGAGGACTGGCAAACAGCTGATGATGTGTTCTGTTCAAGAAGGGAAATAGGGATAATCGAGGAAATTGTAGACCGCTGAGTCTCACATTGTTTGGGAATCTATTGGAGAGGATTCTTAGGGATAGGATTTAAATACATTTAGAAAAGCATGGCCTAATTATGTGCAGTCAGCATGGCTTTGTGCAGGGCACATCATGTCTTACTGCCTTAATTGACTTTTTTTCAGGAGTGACAAGTGTGCTTGATTAGGGCAGGGCAGTGAAAGTTGTTTGCCTGGATTTTAGGAAGGCTTTCGACAAGGTCTCTTTATGGTAGGCTCTTCCAGAAGATTAAGATGTATTGGATCCGTGGTGACCTTGTCATTTGGATTCACAATTGGCTTGCCAATAGAAGACAGATGGTAGCGGTGGAAGTCTGTTCTTCTGGCTGGAGGTCTGTGTTTGGTGGTGTTCCACAGTGATCCATACTGGGGCCTCTGCTTTTATGGTTTATGTAAACGTCTTGAATGAAACCGTAGCCGGGTGATTTAGTAAGTTTGCAGACAACACAAAGTTGTGGAATGTGTGAAGGTTGTCAGAGGATACAGTGGGATGTAGATTTGTTGCAGATTTAGGTGGATTTAGTATACAGTTAATAGCAGAACCCTTTTAACAGCATTGATGTACAGTGAGATCTTGGGGTCCTCGTCCGAATCTCCCTGAAGGTGGCAACACAACTAGACAAGGTGATAAAGGAGGTGTAAGGCATGCTTGCCTTTATTAGTTGAGCCATGGAGTACAAGAGTCAGGATGTCATGTGACAGCTTTATAAGACTTCAGTTAGGCCGCACATATAGTATTGCATTCAATTCTGGACACAACACTACTCTACAGAAGAATGTGAAGGCTTTAGAGAGGGTGCAGAGAGGTTTACCATTTGCAGCCTCAATTAGAGTGTATGAGCTATAAAGTGAGGTTGGATAGACCAGAGTTATTTTCTCTGAGGAGCGGAGGCTGACAGGACATCTGATGGAAGTAATGAAATTGAGAGGCATAAGTAGGATTGACAGTCGGAATCTTTTTCCCAGAGTTGAAATGTCTAATACTAGAGGGCATGCATTTGAGGTTAAGAAGGACGAGCTTTTTACACATGCTCTCTTCAGAATGCTAATGGTGCTAGTTCCACTATTAACCACTGACTCAGTCCTGGGTAAGGACAAAAAGAGCTGAAGATTACACTGTTAGGTGATGACATTGCTGAAGCACTCTTCGGGCAATCTCTACTCGGAAATTCTTTCTGATGTTCCTTTGTTCTGGACACGAAACAATTGATTGCTGCCTTGTGATTACACTTGGGCACGTATTATTTAGCACTGATGCATGGGAAAATTTGCACAATCAGTCTTAAAAATGCACACTTTTGAATGTAAAGGTAGTGCTGGTATACTTTTCAAATAACTGTCATTTCATTCTTATTCACTTGCAGCAATATCCAGCAGTTCTGCTGTTATTTCAAGGAGCTTCCAGCAGTAGAGCTCCGCAGTGGTAAAACTGCAGGGAGAAGGACCTATCACACTAGGAGCCAAGGAGATAACAGTGTGTATGTTCCTAGTTTCTCTGATTTCAATACACTGTAAAAATTTTAAATAAAGCAGGTTCTAGTGAGAGAGAACTAGCTCAAAAAGTAAAATGAAGGCCACAAATTATCCATCCTTGGAAGCTTTCTTCTATTAACTAAAATGATCCTCGGGCAACTATTCACACTATAATACTGCTGAGAATTAATCCACGCTTCATGAGTTTTAATGGAGTTGTTCTGTAAGACCTAAAGTGCATTGACAAGGTGGTCATCAAAAGCTATGAAAGATCAGAATGAGGACAGCGTTGAATATAGTGGACCTGGAAACAGGAGAGGTAAAAAGAACCATGGTTTCTTTCTCTGGCCCTGATGCTGATGTACTAGAAAATTTCAAATCTTTCAGGCTCTCTTGGTTAGAACCTGGAATGCACCACCTAAAAGTGTGGTGGAGATGGGGTCTCCAGTGATGTTTTCAAAGAGATTTGGATCATTGTGAAAAGAGAGCATGTGCAGGGCCAGAGGAAGAAGGTAGGAGAGTGGCAGTCAATGACCTCTTCCTTCAGAGGGCCAGCACAGAAATCAAGAGCTTAATGGCAGCCACCTGTACTGTAAGCATTTATTGTGGAACCACATAGAAATATCAGAAAAGGTCAATGTTTTTCAGCAGTTGTTATATGTCGGTTGATGGCTATGGTTTGAAAGCAGTTGTAAAAGTGCGACTGCTATATTGCACTGTATTTGTAAAAGACTCAAGACTTTTAGCAACCGAAAATGTTTTTTACACCTGAAAGTTGGAGAATAGAATCAGTCACAATTTTTAAATGTGATGAGGTTAATGTAGGGTAGAATAGAATTCCATAGATCGTGCTTAGAAAGCCAGGACAGAGGAATGAGTTAATGGTCTCATAAGTTGCATGCACTTCTTGTATCGGATGTGGGAGTCAGTGACTAGAAGTCTTAGTGCAACATGATTAACATTTTTCTATTTCTTTGTTAAATATTACAGCTCCCTGGTAGAAGAGTTCCGGAAAACACTTTGTGCCTTGTGGCAAGGAAGCCAAACTGCGTTCTGTCCTGAATCTCTCTTCTATGTAATTTGGAAAATTATGCCAAATTTCAGGTAGGAAACCAATAAGAATTGTTTGATGAAGCAGTTACACCCAAAATTGTTGAACTGCCTTTTTTTTCTTTAAACGACCTACTGTGTATTTTGGAAATATAGTTTGTGCTTATCTGAACTCTAGTAGCACAGCGGTGTAATGAATCAAATGTGCTGCCCTCTTTCACAGAGGCATCATAGCTATAAAAATTCTTCCTCCTTCTGTGTCATCTAGCTGAGAATGTACATGTTTCTCAGTGGAATTTTAAAACTAACGAAAAGATGGTTAGTTAAAATTCTGCTTAGGTCGCACAACGAATGTGTTAAAGACAATAGACAATAGGTGCTGGAGTAGGCCATTTGGCTCTGCGAGCCAGCACCACCATTCATTATGATCATGGCTGATCATCCACAATCAGTATCCTGTTGCTGCCTTATCCCCATAACCCTTGATTCCACTATCTTTAAGAGCTCTATGTATCTCTTTCTTGAAAGCATCCAGAGAGTTGGCCTCCACTGCCTTCTGGTGCAGAGCATTCCATTTATCCACCACACTCTGGGTGAAGAAGTTTTTCCTCAACTCTGTTCTAAATGGCCTACCACTTATTTTTAAACTGTGTCCTCTGGTCCTGGACTCACCCATCAGCAGAAACATGCTTCGTGCCTCCACAGTGTCCAATCCCTTAATAATCTTATACGTCTCAACAGATCCCCTCTCATCCTTCTAAACTCAAGAGTATACAAACCTAGTCGCTCCAATCTTTCAACATATGATAGTCCCTGTTCTTGCCACCAAAGTGTATAACCACACATCTATCCACATTAAACTGCATCTGCCATGCATCCGCCCACTCACCTAGCCTGTCCAGGTCACCCTGTATTCTAATAACATCCTCCTCACATTTCACACTGCCACCCAACTTTGTGTCATCAGCAAATTTGCTAATATTACTTATAATGCCTTCGTCTATATCATTAATATATATCGTAAACAGCTGCGGTCCCAGCACCGAACCTTGTGGTACCCCACTGGTCACTGCCTGTCATTCCGAAAGAGACACGTTTATCACTACTCTTTGTTTCCTGTCAGCCAGCCAATTTTCAATCCAACTCAGTATTTTTGACCCCAATACCATGTGCCCTAATTTTGTTCACCAATCTCCTATGCGGGACTTTATCAAAGGCTTTATGAAAGTCCAGGTACACTACATCCATTGGTTCTCCCTTATCCATCTTCATAGATACATACTCAAAAAATTCCAGAAGATTAGTCAAGCACGATTTCCCCTGCGTAAATCCATGCTGACTCTGATTTATTCTGTTACTGCTATCCAAATGAGTTGTAATTTCATCTTTTATAATTGACTCCAGCATCTTTCCCACCACTGACGTCAGGCTAACCAGTCTGTAATTTCCTGTTTACTCTCTCCCTCCTTTCTTGAAAAGTGGGACAACATTTGCCACCCTCCAATCCGCAGGAACTGATCCTGAATCTATAGAACCTTAGAAAATAATTACTAACGCGTCTACAATTTCTAGAGCCACCTCCTTAAGTACCCTGGGATGCAGACCATCAGGTCCCAGGGACTTATAGCCTTCAGACCTAACAGTCTGTCCAACACCATTTCCTGCATAATATAAATACCCTTCAGTTTGTCCATTACCCTCGGTCCTTCAGCCACTACTGCATCTGGGAGATTGCTTGTGTCTTCCCTAGTGAAGACAGATCCAAAGTACCGATTCAGCTCATCTGCCATTTCCTTGTTCCCCATAATAAATTCACCCGTTTCTGACTTCAAGGGCCCAATTTTAAACGTAACCTTTTTTTTCTTTTCACGTACCTAAAAAAGCTTTTACTATCCTCCTTTATACTTTTGGCTAGTTTTCCTTCATAGCTCATTTTTTCTGTGTATTGCCTTTTTAGTTATCCACTGTTGCTCTTTACGTGGCGTTGGTTTTTATTTTGTGTCTATCAGTTAAAAATATGTATAAGCAACATATTTCTTGGAAATTAATGATTTGTAAATCTATTTAATAATTTGAGTTTCTTACAGTGCCCTAGCTTCAAGTTGTAACTAGTGTGATTAACAGTCCATGAATATAGACCTTCAAAAGTACATCATGAATTATAGAATTTAAAGGAATCATCCAGGAGAAAGGAAAAAAAGTAGTGATTCATCACTTTTTTTTTTATTCCCTCAACAAAATGAAAGCACTTCAAACCAAGAAAACTTTATCATATACTTTGGCATAGAGCTAGTGTTATTAATCCTGACTTAAAATGCTTGATGCAGTAAGAACATAGAACAGTACAACAAGGAACAGGCCCTTTGGCTCACTATGTCAGTGCCAACCATGATGCCGTTCTAACTAATCTTATCTGTGTGCAAGTAGTCTGTATCCCTCTATTCTCTGCATGTTCATGTATCATGTGTCTGTCTAAATGCTTTAAAATTTGCTGATGTTTCTGCTTCTACTACCTCCCCTGGCAGCACATTCCAGGAATCTTCCATCCTCTGTATTAAAAAACACCCTCCTCACCCGCCACCACCTTAAACTTGTGCTCCCTAGCATTTTGACATTTCCACCCTGACTGACAGACTCTGACTATCTACCCTATTCGTGCCTGTAATATACTTCAATCTGATGCTCAAGTGAAAGCAATCCAAGTTTTTGTCCAACTGCTTCTTTTGACTAATGCACTTCAATCCAAACAGCACCCAGGTAAACCTCTTTTGTACCCTCTCCAAAGCCTCCCCATCTTTCCTACAGTGTGGTGACCATAACTTCTCTCAATACTTCAAATGTGTCTTAACTAAAGTCTTATACCATTGCAGCATGACTTGCAAACATTTATATTCATTGCCTTAACAAGAATGCTGTTTGCTGCCGTTACCATCTTATCTACTTGTGCTGCCACTTTCAGGGAGCTCGGGGCTTGCACCCCAAGATTCCTCTGCACACAAATGCTTTAGTGCCCTGCCATTTACTGTATGCTTTCCTCTTGCATTTGACCTCTCAAAATGCATCACCTCAGACTTGTTCCACCCAATATTCTAACTGGTCTATATCCTGCTGTATCCTTTGATAACCTCCTTCACTATCCACAGTCCCACCAATTTTCATGTCATCTGTAGACTTAATCAGACCCCTAATCAGGTTTTCATTCAAATAATTTATTTCAAATAACAAACAGCAAAGGACCCAGCAATAATCCTTGTGAAACAGCACTGGTCACAGATTTCCAGTCAAAAGAACACCCTTCCACCGCTACTTTCAATTTTGTATCCAACTTGCCAGCTCATCATTTCTGGAGCACCCTACCACAAGATACCTCGCGAATGCTTCACTAATATCCATGTGGACAACATCTACTGCCCTACCCTCATCAATCATGTTTCACCACTTGCTTTAAAAAAAACTCAATCAAATTTGAGACAAGACTTCCCCCACATAAGACCATGCTGACTATCCCTAATAACTCCCTTCTTGTCCAGTTGTGATTGAAACCTGTTTAAGAATCTAATAGTTGCCCTACCCCTGATGTAAGACTCACTGGCATTTAATTTCCCGAACACACTCTGTAGTCAATCTTAAACAAAAGAACAAGTTTGGCTTCTCTCCACTCTTCTGCGACTGCATCAGTGGTTAAAAAGGATGCAAATCTCTCTGTCAGGTCCCAGCAGTCTCCTCTCTTGCCCCTTCAGTATCCTGGGATACATCCCATCAGGCCCTTGGGAGAATTCTACATTAATTTTTTTCAGGCACCCAACAGAACAGATGAAGGGTCACACAACCCAAAATGTTAACTCTGATTTCTCTCTGCAAATGCTGTCAGACCTGCTGAGCTTTTCCAGCAATTTCTGGTTTTGTTTCTGATTTACAGCGTCTGCAGTTCTTTTGGTCTTAAGTATAACATGTTTTGGAACTCTCCTTAATTGTACTTGCCAAGGACATTTCATAGCCCCTTCTAGCCCTCCCAAATTTCTTGTTTGTTCTTTTCTGCTTCCTTTATATTCCTCTAGGGCCTTTTTTAAAATTTATTTCTGTGGATGTGAGTTTGCTCGCTGAGCTAGAAGGTTAGTTTTCAGACGTTTCGTCACCATTCTAGGTAACATCATCAGTGAGCCTCTGGTGAAGCGCTGGTGTTACGTCCTGCTTTCTATTTATCTGTTTAGGTTTCCTTGGGTTGCTGATGTCATTTCTTGTTCTTTTTCTCAGAGGATGGTAGATGGGCTCCAAATCAATGTGTTTGTTGATGGAGTTCCGGTTGGAATGCCATGCTTCTAGAAATTCTCGTGCGTGTCTCTGTTTGGCTTGTCCTAGGATGGATCTGTTGTCCCAATCAATGTGGTGTCCTTCCTCAGCTGTATGTAAGGATACTAGTGATAGTGGGTCATGTCTTTTTGTGGCTAGTTGATGTTCGTGTATCCTGGTGGCTAGCTTTCTGCCTGTTTGTCCAATGTAGTGTTTGTCACAGTTCTTGCAAGGTATTTTGTAGATGTTCGTTTTGCTTGTTGTCTGTCTAAGGTCTTTTAAGTTCATTAGCTGCTGTTTTAGTGTGTTGGTGGGTTTGTGGGCTACCATGATGCCAAGAGGTCTGAGTAGTCTGGCAGTCATTTCGGAAATGTCTTTGATGTAGGGGAGAGTGGTTATGGTTTCTGGGCACGTTTTGTCTGTTTGTTTGGGTTTGTTGCAGAAAAATCGGCGGACTGTGTTCATTGGCTACCTGTTCTTTTTGAATACGCTGTATAGGCGATTTTTTTTCTGCTCTTCGTAGTTCCTCTGCTGCAGTGTGTGGTGGCTCGTTGGAATAATGTTCTAATTGTTCTCAAAACTCCCTAATTTATTTCTGTTTCCTAAACTTTACGTGTGCATTTTTTTTCCCCGCTATCCTTTCAATATCCATCCCCTTCGAGGTTCCCAAAACTTGCCGTCCATATCTTTCATCCTTGCAGGAACGTGCCAGTCTTATACTCTGATCAATTGGTCTTTAAAAAACTTCCATGAGTGAGACTTGGATTTACCCTCAAACAGCCACTACCAATCTAATTTCTCTAGTTCGTGCCTAATATTATTGTAATTTGCCTTCACTCAATTTAGTACTTTCACCCAACCACCAGTCTTGTCTTTATCCTTGACTATCTTAAAACTTATGGAATTCTGATCACTGTTCCCAAGGTGCTCTCATACTGAAAATTTGATCACCTGATCAGGCTTATTCCCCAGTACAAGGCCTAGTACGTCATCCTCCCTAGTGGACTACCTACGTGTTATTTCAAGAAACCGTCCTGGATAAGCATATGGACGTACATGGAATAATGTAGGTTAGATGGGCTTGACATCGGTATGACCGGTCGGCACAACATCGAGGGCCGAAGGGCCTGTCCTGTGCTGTAATGTTCTATGTTCTACGTCCTGGCTGCACTTAACAAATTCTGCTTCATCTGAGCCCCTGATATTAAGGGAGCTGCAGACAACACTGAGGAAGCTAAAATCACCCACTACAACAACCCTATTGTTATTTTTACATCTTTCCATGATCCTGTTTACATAGCTGTTCCTCTGTGTCTCACTGGGTGGTTGACCGTATCACCCCATTATTGTTATTGCATCTTTCTTATTCCTCTGCCCTACCTAGATGGCCTTGCAGGATAAGCCCTTCAAGATGTCACAGCTATCCTAAGAGAGGACATTCTCCTTAACCAGTTGTGCAGCTTCCTTACCCCTTTTACTCACCTGAAACATCTAAATTTTAGAATGTGGAGGTGCTGGTGTTGGACTGGGGTGGACAAGGTCAGAAGTCACATGACACCAGGTTACAGTCCAACAGACTTATTGCGAAATCACAAGCTTTCAGGATGCTGCTCCATCACTTCACCTGATGAAGGAGCAGCGCTCCAAAAGCGTGTGATTTCACACTAAACCAAACAAAACTACGTTTTGACCTGTGTGTGAGTCCAGACCCACAACAATGTAGTTTGCACTCAGCTGTCCTCTGAGTAATTAGAAATCGGTAATGAATGCTATCTATTCAGTGACATTCACATCTGTGAATAAATACAAAAATAAGTAAACAAACAAGCATGCCATGTCTTAGCCCAGCAGGGAGTTCAGCAACCAATTCCCAAAGGTTCGCTCATTGTTTTCAAATTCTTTTTCCCTTCCCACCTCATCCTAGAATGTGATTTATAAGGTGCAACATAATGCATGACTTTTAAAAAATAAAAAAATCCTTTCCCACAATGGGCGCGTTGTTCGGAAGGCCAACTTTTGTTGTCCAACCTTAATTGCTGTTGAAATAGCAATGGTGAGCAGCCATCTTGAACTGCTGCTGAGCATGCAGTGTACGTACAACCACAGTGTTACTAGGGAGGGAGTTCCAAGATTTTGACCCAGCTACAATTAATGGTGACAAGAGCTTCATATCAGAAAGATATGTTTCAATATTTCACAGCAACAAAGGTTCTCACCTAAAGCGAGCAGTTTGGAAACACTGACATTAACACCATTTATTGCATATTAACTAATGCATGTATTCAACAAATTTCAACTCCCTCCTTGGGAATATTGCACTCGGTAAATTGGTCCAAGTAATATGGAATGGAAAGAATAAGATGATTTTAATTAATAGTCTTTGCCTCAAAAGTTTTAAGTGATTTCTATCTCTGTTTGCAGAGGATATCAGCAACAAGACGCTCATGAATTTATGCGATACTTGTTAGACCATCTCCACTTAGAACTTCAGAGAAGCTACAATGGTATGACAACTTCATTTATCTCACCAGACAGCTCAAGCATCTCTTCATCCAGTAAATGCTGCATGTAAGTCCTTAATTCAGTGGAAATGCTTATAGTTAGGTGCTGCTTCTCTGTTTTAATCATCAGTTTATAGTAATCAGGTATTTAACAATTGAGCTACGTCTTTGGAATGTTACTATTACTGATAATATTATGAACTCTTTCAGAAATGGTGTTTCAACAATTGTCACAAACATATTTGGAGGAATACTTCAGAATGAAGTAAACTGTCTAATTTGTGGGACTGAATCCAGAAAGTTTGATCCATTCCTTGGTAAGTATTTTTGTTTTAAAATATTTCTCACATAGGGATTAATTGTACTCTCAACCATGTCTTTTCTTTCCAAGATCTTTCATTAGATATCCCGAGTCAGTTCAGAAACAAACGATCCAAGAACCAGGACAATGGACCAGTATGCACTTTACGTGGTAAGGTTTTGTTCAATTTCACGTTTTCATAAGTGGAAAATGCAAAGGGAACTTGTACACATCACTCCAAATTGAAAAATGCTCTGCAAGTTTATTTTTAATTCATTTATGGGGTATGCAAGTTACTGACTTGGTTGCCCATTGTCAATTGTCCTGGAAAGACTGGTGGTGAACTACCTTCGTGAATTGCTGCAATGCTTGGCATTTAGGGAAGCTGATGTTAGAAGGGAAGCTGTAAGGCTTTGATCCAGTGACATGAAGGAATAGTGATATATTTCCAAGTTAGTTACTTGGAGTGGAACATCCAAGTGCTGGTGTTCCTGTGCTTCTACAGCCCTTGCCTTTCTAGTTATTAGAGGTCATGCTGTTGAAAGAGCATTGGTAGAGGGAGTGCATATTAAAGAAGCTGGATGAAGTGATGATCAAGCATGCTGCTTTTCCTGGAAAAAGTCAAGCTTCTTAAGTTTTGTTGGAGCAGCATCAATTCAGGCAACTGGGGACTATTCCAATAAATTCCTGACATGTGCCTTGTAGATGGTGGACACCTTTGGGGATTCAGGTGTTGCGTTGGTCATCGCAGAATTCCAAACCTTTGACCTGCTTTTGTGGTCAATATTTATATGGCCAGCCTGATTCAATTGCTGACCAACTGTAGACCCCACCACCATCCTAGGATTTTGTTAGTGATGACTACAGCAACGGTAATGCCATTAATCACCAAGGGGCAATGGTCAGATTCTCATTGGAGATCTTTTGTTTATATGCTCAAACATTGTTTACTAATATGTTAGTAATGACTGAAGAAAATGTCTCAGCTAAAAAAATTGAGTAAGTGTTTTGAATAACTTGTTTGGCTCACTATTGCCAGCTTTTGCTTTGTGATCTTTGGATTTTAGTTCTGCTTAACATTTACTACATTTGATTCTTCAGTTTTTAATTGAGTCTGCAGTACAAAAATATACACTGCCAACAGTAGTCCCACTTTTCTGCACTAGGCTCAATAAACTTTGTTACGGCAAATTTATTATAAATAATTAGAAATTCTGATATGATTCACTCAACTAAATAGCTTATTGTGACACCTGCAATCCAAGCTGTGGATTCAATTAATTGTTATTACAAATTGTAATAACTATATCCTAATTAATAGGTATAAAGTTTATTAGCAGCACAGAAAAGGAGGAGGGGGAGAAAGTCTCTGAGCAAATACTCTTTTCCAGTCAGTGCAGCCCAGCTACTCCTCTGTTGAAGCTGGGAGCTGTGTGTGTGGTCACAACGGGTTGAGCAGGCATTTAGCATGCTTGCCCTCGTTGCTCGGAGTAAAGAAGTTAGAACGTTGAGTTAAAGTTATACAGGATATTGGTGAGGCGTCTTCTGGAATACTTTGTCCAGTTCTGGCTGCGCTGTTATAGCAAGTACATGATTAAACTAGAGTAGACACACACAACATAGAACGGTAAAGGCCCTTTGGCCCACAATGTTGTGCTGAACTTTTACCTTAAACCTAAGGTCTATCTAACCTTGTACTATCATCCATATGCCTATCTAATAGCCACTTAAATGCCCCTAGTAAGGCTGACTCCACTACCCTCTCTGCCAATGCACTCCACACGCCTACCACACGCTGAGTAAAGAACCTACCTCTGACGTCTCCTCTATATCTACCTCCACTCACCTTAAAACTATGCCCTACGTAATAGCTACCTCCACCCTCAGAAAAAGTCTCTGGCTGTCCACTCTATCTACACCTCTGATCATTTTGTCCACCTCTGTCAAGTCACCTCTCATCCTTCGTTGTTCTAAAGTGAAAAGCCCTAGCGCACTCAACCTTCCCTCATAAGACCTTCCCTCCATTCTAGGAAACATCCTGGTAAATCTCCTCTGCACCTTTTCCAATGCCTCCACATCTTTCCTGTAATGAGGTGACCGGAACTGGACACAATACTCCAGATGTGACAGAACCAGGCTTTTATATAGGTGGAGCATAACTTCATGACACCTTGAACCCAATCCCTCTATTAATGAAAGCTAAAACACCATATACCTTAACTCTATCCACCTGGTTGGAAGCTTTCAGGGAACTGTGAACATGAACGCCAATATCCCTCTGCTCCTGCACACTGTCAAGAATCTTTCCGTTAACCTTGTATTCCACTTTCAACTTTCTACTTCCACATACCGGGATGGTGCCAGGAATGGAAGATTTGTGTTATAAAGAACAGACTGGATAGTCTGGGACTTTTTTCACTGGAGCTTGACAGGTTGAGGAGTGACCTTTATAGAGTTTCTCCAATTCTGTCTACGCAAATGCTTCCTGATCTGTTGAGTGCTTCCAATGTTCTGTTTCATGTCAGATTTCCAATATCTGCATCATTTCGCTTCTCCTTGATATCATAGCCCATGCCAGTGCAAGGTAGGATTTAACCAAAACAGAAATTCCTGGAGTAACTCGGCGTTCTGGCAGCATTTGTGGAGAAAAATCAGAGATAATAGTTTGGGTCAAGTGACCCTTTTTCAAAACTGATGGTTTCTAGGAAAAGGTTGGTGTTTATGCAGAAGATGGGGTGTGGGGAAAAGAGTAAACAATCTACAGAGGTAGAGGCCCAAAGAGAACTCAAAACAGTTGGACAGACAAAGGAGTGAGTAAAGGTCAGTCTGAGTAATGAATAGCTGCTAATGGAGACTTTTAGTAGTTGCCAATAGGTTGTGTAGCCCATATGATGACGAGGCCTAGTATGTGATACTTGGGTAAGGACATTAGAGAAGGTACCTCAAGCCCTAAAATTCTTCCACTTGACATTAAATCCAGAAGGCAGGAGGGTCCCCAAGTGGAAAATGAGGCTCTGTTCTTCCAGCTTGTGCTGAGCTTTACTAGAATGTTGCACCTAGCCTGGGACACAGATGTCGGCCACGGAACAACTGAAAGCTCAGGATCTTTTTTATGGACAGACAAAGGTGTTCTGCAAAGTAGTCATTTGGTCTGTGCCTCATTTTCGCTATGTGGAGGAGACCTCTTTGTGAGGAGCAAATACGGTAAACTGGATTGAGTGAAGTGCTGGTAAAGCTGAAAGTTGTGTTTGGGACTTTGGATGGTGAGGGGGGATGAAGTAAACGGTCAGATGTTACACAACTTGCGATTGCAGAGGAAGGTGCTATGGGGACATGTTTGGAGTAGACCCGGGCATCCCAGAGGAAACAGTCCCTGAGCAGGGAGGGGAAGTGTATGTCTGGTGGTTGTATCTCACTATAGGTGGCTGAAATGGTGACCGATGATCCGATGGATCCGGAGGCTGGTGACATGGTCAGTGAGGATAAGAGTCCCCGTTGCTATTGTGTAGGAGTGAAGAGAGGGGTCAGGACCAAAATGCAGGAGGTGGGTCGGACTGGCACAGAGTTTTCTTCATGTGCCAGGAACACCTCAGTAGAATTTTTTTTCTGGTAGGGTAAGTGCCAAGGTGGCTACATCTATCATGCCCATCTCTGATTCTGGGGACACAACCATGCCTTTAGTATTGGTACCTCAGGGAAAATTAAGATCCTAATAACTGAAAAAGCTGCAGGGTCACAAGCTGTCAGGAGAATTACTCATTGCTTTTCATCTGTCCATATGCCATTTACCTAAACAAAAAACATTCTTTCTGTATATTGGCCCGGTCTTCAATGGCAGGATCTGTTTCACGTTGACCGTGCAGGTGCTTTCTCTGAGTCCAATGCTCTTAGTCATGGTGGCCATCCTTTCAATGCAGTTGGATGTGTACAGAGTCCATTCATCAAACACCGGTATGACGTTAGAAAAACCGTATGCTTCTTTTCCAACAGATGAAGTCTCAGAAGTGTTGGTCACAGCAGGCCATCATTTATCAGCAGGATATTTGGTTATTTCTTAAAGTCAAATGGAATTCGACATGTAAAGACAACTTCATACCACACGTGGTATGGCAGAATGGCCTAGCAGAACAGCAGGCCAAACTTTGAAGGCAGGCTTAAAGAAGCCTATAGCTTCACCTGATACCAAACTGGCCCAGTTTATTTTTAACCATAGGACCACCTCTCATGCAACAACAGGGATAGTTTGCACAGAGTTGCTAATGGGGAGAACACTTCGCCCCAGGTTAAATCTGATCTTCCCAGACCTTGGGAGAAAGGAGGGGTGAGTGGGAAGAAATGGCATCAGGAACACCAATGCTGGACACAAGACTCCATGAAGTGAGCGAGGCAGTTTACTTCAGGAGTTTGGTATAAGAACCAGGGGAATGGCCCTGCATCGCTAAGAGGCATGGTCGATGCGAGGTCAGATCCAGTCACACATGAAATTCGGAGAGGTGAACAGTGCTTGAACAAACCCATGGACCATTATGAAAGCTGAAAACTTGCAAATAGTGTGGGACTAAAACATGCCCAGCTCCTCGACAGTGTTTCTGACGATTCTAGAATACATGAGTTCTCCCTGTCCATCAAGCGTTGATAGCTTGGAATCTGAGATGGATACAGCAGATGTCACTGCCTCGACACCTTTGCCACCTGAAGAAGAGAATGAATTTATTCCAAGAGGTGAGCTACTGTACATTACATGCCACCTGTATCATAGAGGAATCTCTCCTGGTGCTAAAATACCGCTGGAGGAGCTACAAACGTAAAGAACTGTAATCTGCCCTCGGACTTGGGTAGGGGTTTAGTGATTCTAATGAGGTCAGCCAGATTAGTAGCCCCAATCAGGGAGCACTAGCTGACAGATAAGAACAGGACTGTCAGACAGCCTGATCATTCTGAAAGCTGGATCGGTGTCGTGGACTCTCAACTAGTAAATGAAGGGTGATTTGGTGATGTCTGATCATCTGTGGCCTCTGTGGAGTTATTTCAGTCTGCATCCAAGCCTGACCACTAGACTTAACTACTTACCAATATCTTCATTTTTGAAGTCCCATGGATAGCCCTGGTTGAGTTCAGGTTTTGATAGCAACCTCTTGCTCCTCATAACAATATGCCGTCCTCCATCGTGAACTGGTCTGAGTCCAAAAAGGTTTCAGTTCTAGCTGTAATGACCCTTCAGTTTCCCCTATCATAATCAGTTGTTAAAATTTTGAAATGGCTGGATCTTTCTGCTTTCAAAGTCTGATATTGTCAGCAATGACTGGGAGGCTGTCCAGAAAATTTTATTTTATTGCAGACTATGTCTTTGGAATACTACCATTGGTGTCTCGCTGATGGGTCAATATATCCACATCTGGTACTCTGCTTGGTGTTCTAACTTTTAATTAAGAGCCCACAGCTGAATGGTGACACTGTCTTGCCCTCTTTAAAGCAAACTAAGTAGGGGTTTGTGGTCTGTCATTATCACCGATTTCTGTCCATAAAGATATTGATGGAACTTCCTGACTCCAAATATGACTGCCAATTCTTATTTCTCTATTGGAGTTATTTACTCTGTATTAGCCAAGTCCTGGATGCATATTGCTATTGGGCTGTCCTCTCCATTGGACTACCTGTGAGCTAATACCAGCCTGATGCTAAACGGCCGTGGGACATTGTATGTCAGTATCAGATCTTTCTTGGAATGTGTGCCAACACCTTAGAGTTTGACAGTTGTTTCTTTACTTCACTAAAAGCTAGGGCTTGTCTGTGTGACCATTTAAAAGGCTGAACCCATTTAGGAGATAGTTAATACCAGAATGGAGGCCAGGATATAAATGAAGTTTTCATAATAATTTAACCGCCCAGAAAGTGACCTAAGCTCCTAGATAGATGTGGGAGCTGGGGAACCTTTTAATCGCCCTTTTCTTCCAACGGGTAGATAAGTAGGTTATTCGTGGTGCCCGGAACACACATTTTTCCCTCCTTTGGTATACACCCATCTTGGAAAAATGCCTTAGGACTATATCCAAGTTCTCTGAGTGTTGCTTACTAGTTTTCCCTATTATTATCGTGTCATCTACACGAATGGTGACTTGAGGTAGATCTTGCAAAATGGTCTCAATTGCCTCTGTTTACTCTGATTAAATTTTCTATGTTCTAAATTTAAATTTCTTTCACTGAAGTATGTATTAGATACTTTCAATGTAAGTTCATATCTACAAGATAGAGTGCTGATTAAAATACTATGTCCATGAATCCCCTGTCCATCACCACCAACTGCATACAATAATGTACTGGCCTGCACACTTCATACCTTTATTTTTGTCCAAGTTTGAAGATGTTCTATACCTTTTCTTCCACACCTTCCTTCTGAGTCTGTGCGGTCATTGTTATATAGCATGGAAACAACTTGTCTATATCCCAAACTGATCGAACCCATTTGCTAGCATTTGGCCCACAACCCTTTAAACCCTTCCTATTCATGTACCCATCAAGATGCCTTTTAAATGTTATAATTATACCAGCTTCCACCACCACTTCTGGCAGCTCATTCCATACATTCGCCTCCTTCCGCATGGAAAAAATTGCTTCTTGTATCCCTTTTAAATCTTTTCCCCCTCACCATAAACCTATGCCCTCTAGTTTTGGGCTCCCCAACCATGGGAAAACGATCTTGGCTATTCATTCTATCCATCATCCCTCCATGATTTTATAAAATTGTATAAGGTTATTCCTCAGTCTCTGATGCTCCAGGGAAAAAAGCCCCAACCTATTCAGCCTCTTCCCATAGCTCAAACACTCCATTTCCAGCAACATTTTTGTAAATCTTTTCTGAACTATTTCAAGTTTAGCAGCATCTTTCAGTAGCAGGAAGACCAGAATTGAGCACAGTATTCCAAAAGTGTCGTGCATTGCCATCTCAGTGCACTGACCAATGAAGGCAAGTGTGCCAAACACCACCTTCACCACCCTGTCTATCTGCGACTACACTTCAAGGAGCTCTGCACCTGTACTTTGTTCAGCAACATTCCCCATTTTTTGGCAAAAATTCATGAATTAATAGTCTTTTTTACAATGAGCCGCTGAGAAAGACTGATTTTCATACCAAGAGAAAAGGAGGTCAGGAATTCTGATGAAAAATGTTGTTCATAGATCAGTCAGACCCAAGATATCATGAAGGTACTGATTGTTGGAGACCTCTATAGAGCAGTGTTACTACCTTGGCAGTTTTAACGAGCTCCCAATGCAGTGTGGTAAATAGATTAGCAATCATTAATGCTGCAATAAATAACTGATAAATAGAAAACCTTTTTTTAAGAACAAGGAAGACAGTCGAAGTGCTGAAAAATATAAATCCAGCATTGGAAGTGGAGCAAACAGTGTTCAACGTCTATCTCTTCTTGTCTTCCTCTTCTTGTCTTCCTCTTCTTGTCTTCCTCTTCTTGTCTTCCTCTTCTTGTCTTCCTCTTCTTGTCTTCCTCAGTACCGTGACCTGGCATTTATGTCAGTCCCATTTCTGTGGACTTCCTTTGTGCACTGCCCAGACCCCACAGGCATACGCCTGATGGCAAAGATAGCCAAGCCCTTTAACTGTTTAAATTAAAAGGCACAGAACTTGTGTGGTCTGTGCTGCTGCAACTCTGAGCATGTACTAGAACTCATGGCCTACTGAGAATTAGAGAAACTTATGCTAGCAAACCAGTAACATTTTCTAACAGTCGAGAAACAGAATAAACAAATGATACTGGAGCCTGTTCTTGTGCTAACTCTGAAAGAACTGACAACTCCCTGTTCTTGTATCCCTAATTCTTTTTTTCATTTTGCATATTTCTATCCACCTCCCTTTTAATAGTTTATATTGAATCTACTATTACTCCCTTCTGGAGTGCATAACTTGTTCTGTTTTGTTAGGAGGTTCTTTGACGGGTACCTTAAATCTGTGCGTCCTGATCAATGACCTTGACGATTGAATTGATTTCCTGCTATCTAATTTATCAACACTCCCAATTTATTTTGAACTCTGAACAGATGAAATCGAAGGATTGTTGTATTCTGTTTTTATTTCTATTAATTTGCATTTTGCGGCAATGTATAAGTATTACTTCTTTCTCGTTTCTGAGACTAGATTTACTAAGCTTGTTGAGAAATAAATATAGATAATCTAGAGAGCCAATGGTTGAAGTTCTTTGGTTGCTCTTATTGTAGATTGCCTACGCAGTTTCACAGATTTGGAGGAGCTGGATGAAACCGAGCTGTACATGTGCCACAAATGTAAAAAGCGACAGAAATCGACCAAAAAATTTTGGATTCAGCAGTTGCCAAAGGTTAACACTTTCCTTTTTTGCACTGTTAAAATTGCTATATTTGTTGATTAAATTGTAGGGCCAAATACAAAATAATTGAAATTAAATTGAATTGAGTTTTGTTAAATTTTCAAATCTGGGTTAGAAATCTGTAGTTCTAGTAAGCCTCTAAAATAACTTTTGAGGAACATTAGCAACAGACTTCCTTCACCATCATGATATACAAGTTTGTACTCACTGTCAATCACTTTTTAAAATACCAGGAGATTTACAGCTGCTTTTTCAACATTGAAATCTCTATCCATTGGACACTGAATAAATAAGTTTCAATAATGAGAAAAGACACTTATGTTGAATAGTAATGTAGCAGGCCTTGCTGAGTTTTTAAGGATTAAAAGGGAGGGAACTGTAGTTGTGCATGAAACAAGGCTCCCAAAGTGCACATTTCAGATATCAAATGTACAGTGCTATATGTAATCCAACCCTTGTAATACATTTAATTGCATAAAGTGGAGCTGTATTTTGAATATGTAATATACCGAGATGAAGCTTTTCTTAATCTGCCTATCAAAAGAGTCCTTGCACCTTGTAAAGAGGTACATAAGAAACGAAGTAAGAATGGACCATTCAACCACTTGAGCCTGTTCTGCCATTTGGTAAGATCTTGGCTGTGGCATTAAATCAAATTTCCTGCCTGTATTCCTCATCAGTAAGATCATAAGAACAACGGCGGCTCAATGGTAGCACTGCTGCCTCTCAGCGCCAGGGTCCCGGGTTCAATTCCAGCCTCAGGCAACTGTCTGTGTGGAGTTTGCCATTCTCCCTGTATCTGCGTGGGTTTCCTCCCGGTGCTCCGGTTTCCTCCCACAGCCCAAAGATGTGAAGGGTTGGGTGGATTGGCTTTGCTAAATTGCCCATAGTGCCCAGGGATGTTTAGGTTAGGTGGGAATACAGGAGTTTTTGGCCTGAGTGGGATGTTGTTCGGAGGGTTGGTGTGGACTTGTTGGGCCGAATGGCCTGTTTCCACACTGTAGGGATTCTATAAATTCTATGAAAAAAGTAGATCATTCAGCCCCTTGAGCCTGATCTACCATTCAGTAGAATCATGGCTAATCCAACATTCCTTATGTCCACTTCCTGCCTTTTCCTGTAATTCTTGATTTCCCTACTTACCAAGAATCTATCTCAATATTAAGTACACACAAGGATTCTTCCCCCATAGCTCCCTCTCTCAAGAAATTCCAAAGACACACTTCTGTTTGAGAGAAGAAATTCTCCTCATTTGAGTCTTAAATTGGCACGCTTTTGTTCCGAAACTAAACTCTCCGGCCCTAGACTTTCCCAAGAGGTGGAACAGCCCTCATTTACCCTGCCAAGCCCCATAACTATGTTTATGTTTCCGTGAGATCACCTCTCATTCTTCTTACCTCCAGTCAGTAGAGCCCAACCTGTTTAGCCTTTGCTGGAGAAACGGTCCCTCCATACCAGGGATCAGCCCAGCAAATCTTTTCTGCACTGCCTCCAATGGAAAGAGATAACACAGTGCGGAGCTGGAGCTGAAGCACACCAGGCAGCATCAAAGGAACAGGAAAGATGACATTTTGGATCAGTACTCTTCTTCAGAAATTGCGAAGGGGGAATGAGGCTCTGAAATAAATGGGAGGTGGTTGCGGCTGGGAAAGGTGGATGGGATGGTAATTGGTGAATGCAGGTTAGGCATTGGTGGGGATTGGCTGGTGAGGTGGGAGGAGCAGATAGGTGGGAGAGAAGACAGACAGGTTAAGGAGGCTGGGATGAGAGGGAGGGTTGGTCATGGGATAAGGCCAGGAGTGGAAAGATTTGGAAGCTAGTGTCGCCCCACTAACCTCTGGATTCAATGCATCATTTTCCTCCATCTGGAATCTGACCCCACAACAAAGGATATATTTCCCTCCCCACCCTTATCTGCCTTCCATGGGGACTGCTGTCTCCACGACTCCCTCATCCACTCCACACTCACCACTAGCCCCACCACCCCGGCTCCTTTCCCTGCAACTGCAGGAAGTGCCACACCTGCCCCCACGCCTCACCCCCATCCTAGGCCCTAAAATAAGTTCCACATCAGACGAATGTTCACCTGCACATCAGCTAATGTGGTTTATTGCATCCGCTGTTCCTGATGCCTCCTGTGCATTGGTGAAACTAAGCGGAGACTCGAAGACCGCTTCGTAGATCACCAGCGCTTGGTTCATGACAAATGGCAACACCTTCCAGTTGCGAACTATTTCAGCTCCCCTTCCCACTCCCTGGATGATATGTCCATCCTGGGCATCCTCCAGTGTCATAACAGCACCACCCGGAAACTGCAGAAACAGCAGCTCATTCTGCCTTGGGAATCTCAATGTGGACTTCACCAGTTTCAAAATTTCCCCATCCTCAGCCTCATCTCATGACCAACCCTGCCTCTCATCCCTGCCTCCTTGACCTGTCCATCTTCTCCCCCACCAATCCACTCCTCCCACCTCACCAACCCCCACCACTGCCTACCCTGCACTAACCTATCGGTATCCCACCTACCTTCCCCAGCACCAATTCCCCACTTCTATTTATTTCAGAGCCCCCTTTCCCCTCCCCCATTTCTGAAGAAGGGTCCCAACCTAAATCATCAGCTTTCTTGCTCCATTGCCTGGCCTGCTATGTTCCTCAGCTCCACGCGGTGTTATCTCAGACTCCGGCATCATCAATTCTTACTATCTCCAGTGGAAAGATATCTTTTCTTAAATAAGGAGGCCATAACTGCGCTCAGGACTCCAAATATAGCCTCACGAGCACTTTGTACAGTTGCAGTAAGACTTTCCTGCTGTTATACGGGTAGTTCTCCTATAACGCAATAGTTGTGTTCTTGTGTGACCTTGCACTGTAGAAAATCGCCACAGAAAATCCCATTACAGGGAAATTGTTATACCTGCACAGCAGAAAGTTTGTGATATCCAAATAGTGTCCACTATTCATCAATTGCATTACAGCCAATTTGTGTTAATGAAACATGCGTTACAGCAGAACTATCTGCCCTCCAACCCCCTTGAAATGAGGGCAAATATTCCATTAGCCTTCCTGATTACCTGCTGCTCTTGTGTGCTTGATCAGTGTTTCATGTACAAGTGCCCACAAGTCTCCTTGTATTGAAGCTTTCTATAGCTTTTCTTCATTTAAACAATATTCTGTTCTTGACTCCTATCAGATAAATATATATCCAACTCAGCTTTAGATATATTCAATGAGCCAGTCTCCACTACTGTCTGGAGTAGAGAATTCCAAAGGTTAACTATTCTCAAACAGAAGAAATTCTCCCTTATCTTGGCCTTAAATGAAAGGCCCTTTGTTTTCTAATCCATGGGCCTTCAGTTCTAGATTTGACCTTTTTGATGGATTTTATTGTCACGTGTACTGAAGTACAGTGAAAAGCTTTGTTTATGAGCATGCAGGCAGATCATAGTAAGCAAAGATTTACTGATCAAAACGACTTAGACTGAGGCATACAATTAAATTTGCACAGTGTGTGTGCTAGGCGAAATCAACATTAGTAACTTCTGCATGACAGAAAAGGTTGTACAAGATCATTACCAGCGTGCGATGGGTCATTGATGATGTTAGCAGCCTTTCCATGGCAACGAGCCATGTACATGGAGTCCATGAACGGAAGGTTGGCTTACGTGATCGTTTAGGCTGTGCACACCAACTTCTCTTGTTTCTTATGGCCCTGGACAGAGCATTTGCTGTACCAGGCCCTTATGTGCCAGGACGGTATGCTTTCAGTGTGCATCTGTAGAAGTTAGCGAATGTCCTTCAGGGCATGCCAAATTTCCTGAGTTGCTGAGAAAGAAGAGGCATTGTTCTGCTTTCTTGAACGTTGCGTCGACGTAGGCAGTACAGGGCAGCAGGTTGGTTATTGCAAGTCTGAGGAACTTGATGCTGTCCACCCCCTCAACCTCAGTTCCATTGATATAGGTGGGCGTGTTCTCCTCCTTTCTTTCTGAAGTCAATTAACAGTTCTTTTAGTTTTTACGATTTTTGAGATGGATATTGTCTTCTTTGAACCACGCTACCAAGCAACCCCTCGATCTCCCTTCTGTATTTCGACTCCTCATTGTTAGCTATCTGTCCCACTATGGTGGTGTTGTCGTCAGTGAACTTGTAGATGCTGTTCATTCAGAATTTGGCAACACAGTCATGGGTGTGCAGGGGGCATGGTAGGGGGCTGAGGACACGTTCATGGGGGGCTTCACTGTTGAGACTGATATTGTGCAGGAGGTGCAGATATCTATCTTCACTGATTTCTTCAGAAAGGGAAACATCCTTTAATTAGCTCCTCACATCCTGCCAATTTCAATCAGATTATGTCACATTCTTCTAAATTCCAAAAAGTGTGAGCACAAATCAGTTGTACTCATAATACATTCCTAGAAGCAACCTAATGAATCTTCTATGAATCACGTCTAATGTGGTACACATTGCATTGCACCAAGCTCCCTACCATCAATTCCGTACTCCAGCTGATTACCTCCTGACCTCGAGAGAGACCTTTCACCTTTTCAGGTATTCAGCTGCTGTTTCACATCCCATGGGCCGTTATTTGGCTTGCGCTGAGACTTTCCCATTTGAAGAGGAACTCAGCAGCTCGCTGCCCCAGCACTGCCACTGGTGTGATAGCTAAGACTGAAACTACAGCCAGTTCACAACGACAATTGGGATGGGTCCCACAGAACCAGGCCAGCATGATCTTGGCAAGGAGAGTTGGGAAGCTGGATTAGACGGGGGAATGTGAAGTAGTCTTTGAAGGGGAGTGTACCTGTGATCAGCCAGGGGTCAATCATACAGCCCCTGTCCATCAACCAGTTTCCTTGGAGGAGGATAAAATTTAACAGCCTTATGACCTCACTATTTGTCCACATACCTATCTCTTTATTACCGCCAAATTTGGCTCCAGTGCATTTTGTCTCTTCATCCAAGCCATTCGTATAAATTGTAAGTAATTGCCTGCAACATTGCACTACCTATGGTTTGCCAACCTATGAATTATGTGTGGAACCCCACTCCCTGACTTTTGTTAATTCTCTACCATTGCTAATATATTACCCCAACTTTCTTACCTTGTATATGATTTATTGAATGTCTTCTGGATATTCAAATACTATCTCCTAAATCCCTGGTATCCGCCTGCTTATGCTCTTCAAAATCTTTAATGAATTTGACAAACCCAGTTTCCATTTCACATATCGTATTGACTTTTTTGAACTGTCCTACTATTACTTCGTTAATTGTGGTTTTCAGCATTTTTCTTACAAAAATGTTGGATTAAGTAAACTACAATTTCCTGTTTTTTTTCAAAGCATCTGCTTATTTCCATTAATACTCACTGTTAACATTTTAAGGCACCATGTTTTACTTTAGCTACTCTTGTCCTTTTTAGCTCCTTGTAGAGCTTTCATTGTCTATTTTTATATTCCGTGCTTATTTATTTTTATTCCTATTTCATACTCTTAATTTAATTTTTCCTTAGTCTCTACTAACTTATTTGTCTACGATTTATCTTGCAACCTATTTTCCCGAGTCCACTGCAACCAACTCTACCTTTCCACTTCAGTAGTGCTGAGCGAGGTGAGCTACTGGCTTGGATTGAGGATTGACTGTCTGACAGAAGGCAGAGAGTTGGGATAAAAGGCGCTTTCAGAATGACAACCGGTGAGAAGTGGTGTCCCGCAGGGTTCAGTGTTGGGGCCGCATATGTTAATGATCTGGATGAAGGGACTGGGGGCATTCTGGCGAAGTTTGCCGATGATACGAAGATAGGTGGACAGGCAGGTAGTACTGAGGAGGTGGGGAAGCTGCAGAAAGATTTAGACAGTTTAGGAGAGTGGTCCAAGAAATGGCTGATGAAATTCAATGTGAGTAAATGTGAGGTTTTGCACTTTGGAATAAAGAATACAGGCATGGACTATTTTCTAAATGGTGAGAAAAATCGTAAAGCAGAAGTACAAAGGGATCTGGGAGTGTTGGTCCAGGATTCTCTAAAAGTTAACTTCCAGGTAGAGCCCATGATTACGAAAGCGAATGTAATGTTGTTGTTTATCTCAAGAGGGTTGGAATATAAAAGTAGCGATGTGCTTCTGAGGCTTTATAAAGCTCTTGTTAGGCCCCATTTAGAATACTGTGTCCAATTTTGGGCCCCACACCTCAGGAAGGACATACTAGCCCTGGAGCGTGTCCAGCGGAGATTCACACGGATGATCCCTGGAATGGTAGGTTTAATGTATGATGAACAGCTAAGGATCCTGGGATTGTATTCATTAGAGTTGAGAAGGTTGAGGGGAGATCTAGTAGAAACTTACAAGATAATGTATGGTTTAGAAGGGGTGGACATTAGGAAGTTGTTTCCATTAGACGGAGAGTCTAGGACCTGTGGGCACAGCCTTAAAATTAGAGGGGGTAATTTAAAACTGAAATGAGATGACATTTCTTCAGCCAGAGAGTGGTGGGCTTGTGGAATTCATTGCCACGGAGTGCAGTAGAGGCTGGGACATTGGATGCCTTCAAGGCAAAGATCGACAAATTCTTGATCTCAAGAGGAATCAAGGGCTACGGGGAGAGTGCAGGGAAGTGGAGTTGAAATGCCAATCAGCCATGATTTAAATGGTAGAGTGGACTTGATGGGCTGAATGGCCTTACTTCCAGTCCTATGTCTTATGATCTTATGGTTAGTTTAAGTTCACGTACTAGTTTCAGACCCAAATTTCTCAGCCTCAAACTGAATGTGAAATTCATCATGTTGTGATCACCGTATTGGTTTAAGAAACTGTCCCGCATATGCTCTGAGCTAAGCCTTAACACTACCACTGTGCATTTTATTAACCCAATTTATATGATTAAAATTGCCCACAATTCTCGTAGAACCTTTCTCACCAGACCCTGTTAGTTGTTGATTTATATGGGACTTGTCAGTTACCCCAACTGGCACCACTTTCCTTTGCTGTTTACTGTTACTGTCCAAACCTATTCAACTCTTGATCTTTGAGCCAATGTCTTTCCTCACAACCAATCTCATACTTTATTAAGAGATAACAAAGTGTGAAGCTGGATGAACACAGCAGGCCAAGCAGCATCTCAGGAGCACAAAAGCTGACGTTTCGGGCCTAGACCCTTCTTCAGAGTGGGGGATGGGGTGATGGTTCTGGAATAAATAGGGAGAGAGGGGGAGGCGGACCGAAGATGGAGTGAAAAAAAGATAGGTGGAGAGGGGATAGGTCAGTCCAGGGAAACGGACAGGTCAAGGAGGTGGGATGAGGTTAGTAGGTAGGAGATGGAGGTGCAGCTTGGGGTGGGAGGAAGGGATGGGTGAGAGGAAGAACAAGTTAGGGAGGCAGAGACAGGTTGGACTGGTTATGGGATGCAGTGGGTGGAGGGGAAGAGCTGGGCTGGTTGTGTGGTGCAGTGGGGGGAGGGGACGAACTGGGCTGGCTTAGGGATGCAGTGGGGGAAGGGGAGATTTTGAAGCTGGTGAAGTCCACATTGATACCATTGGGCTGCAGGGTTCCTATGCGGAATATGAGTTGCTGTTCCTGCAACCTTCGGATGGCATCATTGTGGCACTGCAGGAGGCTCATGATGGACATGTCATCTAAAGAATGGGAGGGGGAGTGGAAATGGTTTGCGACTGGGAGGTGCAGTTGTTTATTGCGAACCGAGCGGAGGTGTTCTGCAAAGCGGTCCCCAAGCCTCCGCTTGGTTTCCCCAATGTAGAGGAAGCCACACCGGGTACAATGGATGCAGTATACCACATTGGCAGATGTACAGGTGAACCTCTGCTTAATATGGAAAGTCATCTTGGGGCCTGGGATAGGGGTGACGGAGGAGGTGTGGGGGCAAGTGTAGCATTTCCTGCGGTTGCAGGGGAAGGTGCCGGGTGTGGTGGGGTTGGAGGGCAGTGTGGAGCGAACAAGGGAGTCACGGAGAGAGCGGTCTCTCCGGAAAGCAGACAAGGGTGAGGATGGAAAAATATCTTGGGTGGTGGGGTCGGATTGTAGATGGCGGAAGTGTCAGAGGATTATGCGTTGTATCCAGAGGTTGGTGGTGTGGTGTGTGAGAACGAGGGGGATCCTCTTTGGGCGGTTATGGTGGGGCGGGGTGTGAGGGATGTGTTGCAGGAAATGCGGGAGACGCGGTCAAGGGCGTTCTCGACCACTGTGGGGGGAAAGTTGCGGGTCCTTGAAGAACTTGGACACCTGGGATGTGCGGGAGTGGAATGCCTCATCGTGGGAGCAGAAGCGGTGGAGGCGGAGGAATTGGGAATAGGGGATGGAATTTCTGCAGGAGGGTGGGTGGGAGGAGGTGTATTCTAGGTAGCTGTGGGAGTCGGTGGGCTTGAAATGGACATCAGTTACAAGCTGGTTGCCTGAGATGGAGACTGAGGGGTCCAGGAAGGTGAGCGATGTTCCCTCCCCCCACTGCACCACACAACCAGCCCAGCTCTTCCCCTCCACCCACTGCATCCCAAAACCAGTCCAGTCTGTCTCTGCCTCCCTAACCTGTTCTTCCTCTCACCCATCCCTTCCTCCCCCCCAAGCCGCACCTCCATCTCCTACCTACTAACCTCATCCCACCTCCTCGACCTGTCCGTCTTCCCTGGACTGACCTATTACCTCCCCACCTATACTGTCCTCTCTACCTATCTTCTTTTCTCTCCATCTTCGATCCGCCTCCCCCTCTGTCCCTATTTATTCCAGAACCCTCACCCCATCCCCCTCTCTGATGAAGGGTCGAGGCCCGAAACGTCAGCTTTTGTGCTCCTGAGATGCTGCTTGGCCTGCTGTGTTCGTCCAGCTTCACACTTTATCTCGGATTCTCCAGCATCTGCAGTTCCCGTTATCTCTGATCATATTTTATTAACATAGGCAGACCACCTTCTTTATTCTTCTCCCTATCTTTCTTGCTAAGTAACCCACCTGATGCCTCAACATCTGTGCTCCAGCAACAAGGCACAAATCAGGAGTGTGAATACTCCCCACTGGCTGGATGTGTGCCATTCCAAAAACACTCCAAGTATCACAGTCAGCAAGACAAAGAAGCCCACTTGACTGGCACGATGTTCCACTATCTCTCCAGCTTAAACGTTTACTCCGTTCACCACTAATGTGAAATGGCAAAGGTGTGTGTGCTATATGTTTTAAAAAAAAAAGCATGGTAGCAATTCTCCAAGACTGTTTCAAAAATATCTTCCAAACTTGTGATCTCTGCCATTTGAGAAAAACAAACTCTGCAAGTGCATGGAGCACCACAACCTACAAATTCCTCTGTGGGCTATCTACCATCCTAACTTGGAATATTGTTTCACAGTTGGTCAGGCAAAATCCTGGAACTTAATCCTAGGCCTACGAAATCATGAGTGTTATAGACAGGGTGGATAGCAAGAAGCTTTTTTTTTAAGTGGGGGTCTCAATTACTGGGGGCCATGTTTTCAAGGTGAGAGGGGAAACGTTTAAGGGAGATATGCGTGGAAAGTTCTTTACGCAGAGGGTGGTGGGTGACTGGAATGTGTTGCCAGCGGACGTGGCAGAGGTGGGCATGATAGCGTCATTTAAGATGTATCTAGACAGATGCATGAATGGGCAGGCAGCAGAGGGATACAGATCCCTGGAAAATAGGCGACAGGTTTAGATAGAGGACCAGGATCGGCGCAGGCTTGGAGGGCCAAAGGGCCTGTTCCTGTGTTGTAATTTTGTTTGTTCTTTATTCTTCAATAGCACTGAACTTACCCCTGCACCACACAGATCATCAACATTACAGCTTCTCAAGGGCAGTTAGGGTTTGGAACATATGTTAGCTTTGTTAGTGACATCCACTTTCTGTGGAGGAATAAAAGAAATTAAATCAGAGTTTAATTCTCTTTTGGAGCTGTACTCCATCAAACTGGCCTTGTGCTTTGTGTTAGCAAAATCCTGCTAACTTGCACTTGCTCCAACATGAGAACTCTTTTTAAAATCTCAACATTAAAATTAGGGTCAAAGCTTTTTGCCCTAAAATCTTCAAAATGTAAACAAACCTGTTGGCACTCTTTGCAATGAATGACTAGAACAGATTTTGTATTCGGAGCTTTGCCTTGCAATTAATAGATTCCTAATTCACAAGCAGCACAGGCAAATGTCAAATAATCTTCATCTTGATGCTCAGAAACATTCTCTCTATCACATAATTAGTTAGTTTAAAACAATATTAGTTTTAAATCAATTAATCCACGTTTGCAAAGAATGTTGAAAGAAAACTAACTAATTAAAGCCACCAAAGCAAATAATGTTATATTCAAACTCTTATTCTAGTCTGCATGTTCCTTTGGAGCAATTGTTATTCGTTCTGAGGTTTTATTTTTATTAAAGGTTGAAATGCATTCCCGCCAATGCTGCAGCTTAATTTCTTGCTAGTCAGCGTAAAGGGAATCTTGTTCTACTTGTTCTTGCAAAATGGCAATTATTATGTATCATTCTGGGCCTATGCCCACCACATTTTCTCTTATTTTAATTATGGACTGCTTAGGGAGTCACTTAGCTCATTTGGCCGGGTGGCTGGTTTGTGATGCAGTGTGACGTATTTCAGGTGTGCAGTGCCTCACGCTGCCAGGGCCCCAGGTTCAGTTCTAGCCATGGGTGACTGTGTGAAGTTTGCACATTGTCCCAGTGTTTGTGTGGGTTTTCTCGTAGTGTTCTGGGTTTCTTCCTACAGTCCAGGTTAGATGGATTGGCCGTAATAAGTTTCCCTGTAGTGCCCAGGGACATACAGGTTAGGTGGGTTAGATATAATAATTGCAGGTAATGGGGTTAGGCTGTGGACTAGGTCTGGTTTGGATGTCTTTAGAGGGTCAGTACAGACTCAATGGACCAAATAGCCTTTTTCCACACTTGAGATTGTATGATGCCAACACGATGGGTTCAATTCTTCCACTGGCTGAGATTACCATGAAGGACTCTCCTCCTTGACATTTCCCCTTGCCTGAGGTGTGGATGCCCTCAGGTTAAGCCAACATCAGTCATATCTCTCTCTCGTTTTCTTGCTCTCACTCTCATTAGAGGGCATTCCTATAAGTCAGGTGAGACCATGACGACTTTACCTTAATCTTTATGGGCCACCAAATGAACCAAAGTGTCACATTGTCCTGAGCACAGTTCCATGCAGTATAAGGACTGAGACATACATCTGGAAAAAAATCATTGCTTCAATTCATGTGATTCAACAGTTTCCTTAATTTCATTGTATGATTGAAACCATTGTGAAGGATGTGATCTTGTATTTTGGAATGTGATGGTGCCCGTCGTGCTGTTGCAGTAGAAAGTGAAATGTGATAGTTGCTGCTGTTCTATACAGTGAATTAAATATTAATGAATGTAAGATGGATATAAAACTTAGATTAAGTTAAGGAAGCATGATTCATTCTAACATTTGGATCATAGTATAGATGTTAGGCCATTTCTCTATTGGTTTGGCAAGTTGAATATGTTGAAAAGATCTCTTACAATATGAAGTATGTAACTGAATTACTCTTAACATTTTTCAAAAAATTAATTTTTTATTTTCCTTTTAACCTTAGGTGTTATGCTTGCATCTAAAAAGGTTTCATTGGACAGCTTATCTGCGAAATAAGATAGATACATATGTAGAGTTTCCTCTACGAGGTCTAGACATGAAGTGCTTCTTGTTGGAGGTAAATATATTCTGATATAAGACATTTTATCAGCTGCCATCTATCCAAGGATGTAGATGTTGCAGAATATGTTCACAATCTGAAATCCTTATCAAGCTTGCAATGCTGTGCTGTGTCCTTCTGTGTGTATTTCACGCCCCCTACAGAGAGGCCCCTTTCCTGCTGGATTCTCCCTCTTACATACTATAATTTCAAGGAAAAACCAGAACAGTTTTGGCAAAACACCAAAAATGGCATTTGTGCCATTTCCCCAGGTTTCTGTGGTTCTTCTGTAGTCTTGATCATTGATTAAGAGAACCTCTGCAATTCACCATTAAATATCTATTTATAAGACTTAATATAAATTTCACATTCACTTCCTGGAATGCCTTCCCTATCCAATGTTTTGTTGGTAGCGTTATGAGAAGAGTTTGTTTTCTGCCATACTGAGTAACATCCCAGGCAATAACATGAAATTAGTGGTGGCGTTGAGAGTAAGGGGGATGGTCTCAGACCACAGTCTGATGAGGAAAATCTTTCCAGCAGAGGGTGGTAGAACTATGGAAAGTGTTGTCTGAGAGGGTGTTGGAGGTAGGTACTTTTGCAGCATCTGGTTGAGTACTTAAAATACCAGGGCATAGTATAGGCTATGAACTAAGTCCAGGTTAATGTGATTAGTATAATTTGGTGTCAGTTGGTCAGCAGAGACACGTGAGCCCAAGGGCCTGTTTCGATGCTGTATGATTCTGTCTCTGTCTGCCTATCTGCATGCCCCACAGTGTAAGTTGTAACACCAGTCTTAAAATGCTGTTTGCTTCCCTTGCAATAAAAATCGTACTTAACAGTTCCCTGACAAAATAATGAATCAAGTGACTTTTGAGCACTTACTTAGTAACAGTTAAACATTTCCAGTAGATAATCCAAATCAATCCATGAAGTGATTCATCAGTAATTTGAAGAATTTAGAGCAGTCATCTTGAAGTCATAAAGAAACACAACTGAGTTATGAAGATAGTTTTGAAAGAAAAATGATTGGAGACCTGACTGGTTGTATTTGGCCAGGTGAAAGTTAGATGGTGATGAGTAACTTTACACATGAGTAACTTTGATACACTGTCAGACCCCCCCCCCCCCCCCCCACCAACCGCCGTCCCTACCCCAACTATTCACACACATGCTGTGGTCTAAGTAATAGGAAGGATCAGGTGTGCAATAAGGCAAAGTATTTTTAGAAATAGGTACAACAAACATAAAGGAGAAATAATTGCAAGATTTTCTAAAATGATAAAATTTGGAACCATTTAATAGGCCTGACAGTATCTGTATAAAGAGGAATTGTTCGTGTTTCAATTTTTGAATACCATTCTTGGTTGCCATGCGAAAGAAAGTAATTCAGCCCAATCTGATTGTGCTGACTCTGTGAAGGAGCTGTTCAGCTGGCGCCGCTCCGCTAATTTTTCAAGCAATCCTGCATGTTCATTCTGATCAGCAATTTCCCTTTGCTTCAATTAAGCCTGCTTCCACCAGGGCAGTGCATTCCAAATCTCAATCACTCACTACTGACAAAGTTTTTCCTCATGTTGTCATTAGATTCCTTTGCCAACTGCCTGAAATCTGTGCCCTGTAGTTTTTTTGATTCTTCCAGTAATGGGAACAATTTTTTTTTATCTACAGCCTTGATTTTTGCGTACCTCTATTAAATTTCTCTGAAACTTCTCTTCTCCAAGCAAGCAGTCACAAATTCAAACAGTCATAAATCAGTAACTGAAATGCCTCATCCTTGGAACCATTCTTGTGAAACTTTTCTGCACCCTCTCTCATGCCTTTATGCACTTCCTAAAATGTGGTTTGACCTAGCGCAGTACTCCGGTTGAACCCCAAATAATGTTTTACATAGGTTTGGCATAACTTCCATGCTTTTGTACCCCATGACTGAAATGATCAAGCCTAGGATACTTTGTCAAACATTCTGCCAACTACTTCTTCAACCTTCAATGGTTTATGCACACTTATATCAGGTCTCTCTGCTCTTGTACTTCCTTTCAGGTCATACCCTTTAGTTACTGTTGTGTCTCTGTAATCTTCATACCAATATGAATCAGTCTGTCTTGTGTTCCTTTTGAAGTTCTACGTAATTCATAATTGTTCCAAATTTTGTGCCACTCAGATTTATTTTTAAATTATGCCCTGTTATTAAGGTCTAAGTTATTAATATGTCAGGAAGAGCAGGTGTCCTAACATACTCCTGGGGAACTTCTGAACCTTTCTCCAATCTGAAACAACATTGTCTACCACTGCTGTCACCTCATCAAAAAAAACACTTGAACAAGTTATTTCAACACAATTAGTCCTTAATAACCTGAGCTACAAATCTTCTCAAAACTCACTAGTCCTTAATAAATCCGTGCTAGCTTTGTTAATTAATTAACCCACAATTGTGGAGGTGATCATCATTTTTGTCCTGTTTGTAATTTCTAGCAATTTCTTCACAACCTTGGTTAAGCTGACTGGCCTGTAGTTGCTGGGCTTCTTTTTGTACAAGTGTGCCAAAGGGCTCATATTTTTCAGTCCATTGGCACCATCCAGAGTCTAAGAAAAAGTTAGAAATTATAGAACATAGAACAGTACAGGCCCTTCGGCCCTCGATGTTGTGCCAACCTGTCATACCGATCTCAAGCCCATCTAACCTACACTATTCCATGTACATCCATATGCTTATCCAATGACAACTTAAATGTACCTAAAGTTGGCGAATCTACTACCGTTGCAGGCAAAGCGTTCCATTCCTTTACTACTTTCTGAGTAAAGAAACTACCTCTGACATCTGTCCTATATCTTTCACCCCTCAATTTAAAGCTATGCCCCCATGTGCTCGCCATCACCATCCTAGGAAAAAGGCTCTCCCTATCCACCCCATCTAACCCTCTGATTATTTTATATGTTTCAATTAAGTTACCTCTCAACCACCTTCTCTCTAATGAAAACAGCCTCAAGTTCCTCAGCCTTTCCTCGTAAGACATTGCCTCCATACCAGGCAACATCTGAGTAAATCTCCTCTGCACCCTTTCTAAAGCTTCCACATCCTTCTTATAATGCGGTGACCAGAACTGTACACAATACTCCAAGTGCGGCCGCACCAGAGTTTTGTACAGCTGCAGCATAACCTCTTGGTTCCGGAACACACTCCCTCTATTAATAAAAGCTAAAACACTGTATGCCGCCTTAACAACCCTGTCAACCTGGGTGGCAACTTTCAAGGATCTGTGTACATGGACACTGAGATCTCTCTGCTCATCTACACTGCTAAGAATCTTACCATTAGCCCTGTACTTTGCCTGGTGGTTACTCATGCCAAAGTGCATCACCTCACACTTGTCTGCATTAAACTCCATTTGCCAACTCTCAGCCCAGCTCAGCAGCTTATCTATGTCTCTCTGCAACCTACAGCATCCTTCATCACTATCCACAACTCCACCGACCTTAGTGTCGTCTGCAAATTTACTAACCCATCCTTCTACGCCCTCATCCAGGTCACTTATAAAAATGACAAACAGCAGTGGACCCAACACCGACCCTCGCGGCACACAACTAGTAACTGGTCTCCAGGATGAACGTTTCCCACCAACTACCACCCTCTGTCTTCTTTCAGCAAGCCAATTTCTGATCCAAACTGCCATATCTCCCACAATTCCATTCCTCCGCATTTTGTACAATAGCCTATTGTGGGAAACCTTATCAAATGCCTTGCTGAAATCCATATACACCACATCAACCGGTTTACTCTCCTCTACCTGTTTGGTCACCTTCTCAAAGAACTCAATAAGGTTTGTGAGACACGACCTTCCCTTCACAAAACCGTGCTGACTATGCCTAATCAATTTATTCTTTTCTAGATGATTATAAATCCTATCCCTTATAACCTTTTCCAACACTTTACCAACAACTGAGGTAAGGCTCACTGGTCTATAATTGCCAGGGTTGTCTCTACTCCCCATCTTGAACAGGGGAACCACATTTGCTGTCCTCCAGTCATCTGGCACTATTCCTGTAGACAATGATGAGTTAAAGATCAATGCCAAAGGCTCGGCAATCTCCTCCCTGGCTTCCAAGAGGATCCGAGGATAAATCCCATCTGGATTATATCCAGCACTGCCTCAACTTGCATCTCACATTAATGCTTTAATACCTTAGATGCATCTCACCTGGTCGTGGGAAGATTACTCAACTCTAGGAACAGACTGCATGTCCAATGCCACCATCTTTTTGATTTTTGAACCTTTCAAGAGTCTAACGACTTTTTCACTATGATTTATGTGGCAACTTATGTCTTGATGAAGTCTAGAGCGAAGTATTTATTTAGTTCTTCAAACATGTCCTTACTCCACAGTAAACCTCTTTTCTGAATCTACCCTACTCTTTACCACCTTTTCACAATGCATATGCCTGTAGATGGCTTTTGGATTTCCTTTTATAGAATAGAATAGAATCCCTACATGTGGAAACAGATCCTTCAGCCCAACAAGTCCACACCGACACTCGGAGCATCCCAGCCAGACCCATCCCCCTAATCTACACATCCCTGAACACTACAGGCAATTTAACATGGCCAATCCACCTAGCCTGGGCATCTCTGGACTGTGGGAGAAAAACTGAGCACCTGGAGGAAACCCACGCAGACGGAGAATGTGCAAACCCCACACGGGTGGAATCAAACCCAGGTCCCTGATGCTGTGAAACAGCAGTGCTAACCACTGAGCCACCGTGCCACCCTAAATATTTCCTTTTATTTTAGCTGCCAATTTCTTCTCAAATACTGCCTGCTTCTGTAATTAGCTTTTACAGTTTCTCTGAACCTTCCATATTCAGCCTGATTATCTGATTCTGACATAAACACACTTTTTCTTCACATTTTTTTATTTTTTGTCATCCAGGAAACTCTGAATTTATTTATGCCCAACCTTTTCCTCCTTTGGTAATATATATTGGCTTTGTCACAACTGTCCCTTTTATTAAAAGAGAGGAATGTAACTGACAATGGGCTATCTGCCAACCTTTGATTCTGACTCATGAAATCATTCTGGTCGTATTGATGTTGGCCATCCCAGCTCTGCCTTGATGCAGCCTGTCCAACCTGTACAGGTCTTGTGTCCCAGAACCTGTCTACTGTTTCAACCTCCTGCACTATTTTTCATTACCTTACTAAACCTTATTACTTTGAGGCCCAGTCTGTTAATTTCCAATTTAACTCCCTCAATTTGAACTTCAGGGCATCTTCCCTCTTTTCTACATATGTCATTGGTACTAATGTGACCATGTCTGTTGGCTATTCACTTTTCCTCCTCCGGGTGCTCTGCAACAGTTTAGGGACATTTTTCATCCTGGCATCAGGGCAGTAATGCCCCTCTCTCCTCACTTTCAGCCCTGTCACTCGGAATCACTGCGGTGCTGGAGGTCAAATGGCTGATTGCACCTGGGTTGGCTCTGTCATCTAGTACCAAGCTCCTGCCTTTTTGCCATAGTCCTGCACACCATTACTAATAAAAAAAATCCAACATCCTTTTGAATGTGTTAGTTGAACCTGCCTCCACAACATCTCAGATAGAGAATTCCATACCCTAAAAGCTTTTGTGGAAAATGTTACTTCTCACATTACCTTGCTTCATTTACACTTAATTACCATTTTAAATTGGTGCCTACTTATTCTTGTTTGTTTTACAAGCTTTCAGCAAGCAACAGCTTTACCCTATCTGCTTCGACTTTACCTTCTTATGACTTTGAAAATCTCAATCAGGTCATCTCTTAACCAGTCTTTTTGAAGAAAGCTGGTTCCACTTCCGTCAATCTATTCCCCTAGTTGAAGTTTCTTGTCCCTAGAACAGTTGTTGTAAGTCACTTCTATACTCTCTCCAGTGCATTTGCATGTTCCTTCTCATGTGACTCAATACTCCAGCTTAGGTCGAACACATACCTTGTTCAAATTTGAAATCCCATCCTTGCTATTGCTCTCTGCCCCTATTAATAAAGTTATAAACAGTGTCTGCTTTATTTACTGCTCTCTCCACCTGTCCTGCCACCTACATTGATCTGTGCACCGATCCCTCTGCTGCTGCACCTCCTTTAGAATTTTATCCCTATTTTACATTGTCATTCATAATGTTCTTCCAATCAAAGTGCATCACTTCACACTACTCTGCATTAAATCTCATCTGCCACCCATCTGCCCACTTCATCAATGTCCTTTTAGAATACCACAATATCTTCACAGTTTACAGTTCTTCCTTATTTCGTATCATCTGCAAGCTTGGAAACTGTTCCTTGCACACCAAGGTCCAGGAGAGGGGAGAAACAAGGGCCAAATACCAACAAATTCCAGTGCAGACCTTTCTCTAGCCTGAAAATTATTTATTGACCTTTACTTTCTGTTATCGATAACCCATCCAACTTTGTATCATGTTGCAACTGTTCCTTTGATAGCATGACCAACAATTTGCTTCACAATTCTGCTGTGTGGCACTGTAGAAAATCTCTTTGCCCTATCTCTCATTCTGCAACGTTACCATTGTCATCAGTTGCAGAGGTGACCCTTACCAAATATGCAGTATTATTAACTAGAGAAAGGTTTTCCGCATTTTGAAAATAAAACAAGTTATGATATTCGGAGAAGGCATTCTTAATGAGCCATAATGGATGAATCCACAATGGTCAGCCTAAAATGGAGACCTGACAACATCTTCAAATCACCGAGCAATTTGGAGTAGGACTGGGTTAGGTAAGGTTGCAGGTTGGGCCATGCAGAATATGGAAATGGATTAGCTAAAGGTACAGGTCGGAATGCAGAGAATGTGGAAATGAGTCAGGTAAAGTTACAAGTCTGGACATGGAGAATATAGGAATTGGTCAGGTAAGATTGCAACTCAGGAAATGGAAAATGTGGTAATGGTTTAGGTAAGTTTACAGGTAAGGATGTGGAAAGGTGGGAATAGATTAGGTAAGGTTACAAGTCAGGACATGAAGAATGTGGAAGTTAGCGTTACAGGTTGGGATGAAGAGAATGTGGGAGAGGGTCAGGTAAGATTTCACATGGGAGTTGATCAGGTAAGATTACAGATTGGGATATGGAAAATGGTGACTCAGCTGATGAAGAGAAAAAATGGATGAGAGTTTGCTTGCTGAGCTGGAAGGTTAGTTTTCAGACATTTTGTCACCATTCTAGGTAACCTCATCAGTGAGCTTCCGGTGAAGCGCTGGTGTTATATCCCACTTTCTATTTATCGGTTTAGGTTTCCTTGGGTTGGTGATGTCATTTCCTGTTCTTTTTCGCAGAGGGTGGTAGATTAGCTCCAAATCAATGTGTTTGTTGATGGAGTTCTGGTTGGAATGCCATGCTTCTAGGAATTCTCATGCGTGTCTCTGTTTGGCTTGTCCCAGGATAGATGTGTTGTCCCAATCAAAGATGTGTCCTTCCTCATCTGTATGTAAGGATACTACTGGTAGTGGGTCATGTCATTTTGTGGCTAGTTGATGTTCATGTGTCCTAGTGGCTAGCTTTCTGCCTGTTTGTCCAATGTAGTGTTTGTCACACTTCTTGCATGGTATTATCTTGCAAGAACTGTGACAAACAGGCAGAAAGCTAGCCACCAGGATACATGTCGTTTTGTGGCTAGTTGATGTTCATGTATCCTGGTGGCTAGCTTTCTGCCTGTTTGTCACAGTTCTTGCAAGATAATACCATGCAAGAACTGTGACAAACACTACATTGGACAAACAGGCAGAAAGCTAGCCACTAGGACACATGAACATCAACTAGCCACAAAATGACATGACCCACTACCAGTGGTATCCTCACATACAAATGAGGAAGGACACCACTTTGATTGGGACAACACATCCATCCTAGGACAAGCCAAACAGAGACACGCACGAGAATTCCTAGAAGCATGACATTTCAACCGGAACTCCATCAACAAACACATTGATTTGGAGCTAATCTACCACCCTCTGAGAAAAAGAACAGGAAATGACACCACCAACCCAAGGAAACCTAAACAGATAAATAGAAAGTGGGACATAACATCAGCGCTTCACCGGAGGCTCACTGATGATGTTACCTAGAATGGTGACAAAATGTCTGAAAACTAACCTTCCAGCTCAGCGAGCAAACTCACATCCAGAAACTCAACCTGAGCTACAAATCTTGTCAAAACTCGCTAAGAGAAAAAATGTAATAACATCTGAATGTCTTAAAAGGTGTTTGCATTTTATTTTACCCTATTCTAGCCTGAGAACAGTCGTCCAGAAAGTTGCCTGTATGACCTTGCAGCTGTGGTGGTGCATCATGGTTCAGGGTGAGCATGTTTTGTTTTTAATGTCTTTGGTCTGAGGGGCTCCATTAAATGGGCAAACGCTGTTTGTGGTGTACTTGAGTAAAAAAAATTTTTAACATTTGAATCATGTGACAAATGCATTGTATTTTGATGTGGAATCTTGTCAGAGAACCCAGGCCAGTTCCAAGACAATAATTGTTCTGTTTAAGTAGTGAGCAATCTTCTAATTGAGATACTAGTCTGATTTTTTTTCACAAAAAACAAGTTGCACAGTTGACTCTGAATCCACTTTAGAGTTAGTGTAATAACTCTTGTCACCTCATAGTTTGATCATAACACCATTATGAATCCTTGTTTAGACTTGTGAAAACTCTGAAAAGAGTAGAAGGACATTAATAGTTTTAACTATCTTATTTTCTAACTGGTCCTGATTTTATAGACCCTCAGTCGGTGATTTTTTTATTAAAAAAGCTGAAGGCTTGGATGTAAGCCTTTAAATTATTTTTAAAAATTATACTTCCTTTGATCATTATTAAGATAGTTGTATGCTTGGAAGCTAGTTAGCTCATTTGGCTAGACCAATAGCATATGCTTCCCAATAATGCCAACAGTATGGGGTTCAATCCTTATTCTAGCTCAAGGCAAATGGAATGTTGGTGTTTATTGCAAGGGGAATGCAATATAAAAATAAGGTATAGATCTTGGAGAGGCTGTAGTAGTGTGGACAGATTTGATCTCCATATTTTAAAAATATACAATTGGATTAGAAGCTGTTCGGAGAAGGTTTGAGGAAAGGTTTGTCAGTGTCTGAGAGTTTGGAAGAACGGGAAGTGATCTTATGGAGACTCAACAAGGTGGATTCTGGAAGAATGGTTCCTCATGGGGGAAGACGTGTATGTGTATCTCTGCAAATACATTAATGAGAAAGAAATTATTGATCTTTGACCTTTTGTATTTTTTCTGCTCTAATGTGACTTTGTTTAGATTTTAAACAAAAAGTGCTGGACAAACTCAACAGATCTTGCAGCATTTGCAGAGAGGAAAACAGTTAACATTTTGAGTCCAGTGATTTTTCATCAGAATTGAAAGCAGCTGGGAAATGGTGTTTATGTGATGATGGAGGACGGAAGGGAGGAGGAGGGAGATGAATAGGTGGAGGTGGTGCCCATTGAGAAAAATGAGAGCAGACAAAGGAATCGCTGATAGGAGAGGATTGGCTATGCTGGGAGCAAACAATGCAGGGCAGGACCAGTCCTGAGGAGTGTTGCAAAACAAAGAAACCTTGAGGTGCGGGTTCATTGTTCCATGAAACTGGAGTCACAATAAACTGGTGATGAAGAAGGCCTTTGATACATTTGTCTTTTTTGGTCAGTGCATTGAGTGTAGGAGTTGGAAGGTCATGTTGCAGTTGTACAAGACATTGGTTAGGTCACTATTGGAATACTGCATTTAATCATGGTCTCCCTGCTGTAGGAAAGGTGTACAAGATTGTTGTAAACCAGCCCAGCTCGTCCCCTCCACCCACTGCATCCCAAAACCAGTCCAACCTGTCTCTGCCTCCCTAACCTGTTCTTCCTCTCACCCATCCCTTCCTCCCACCCCAAGCCGCACCTCCATCTCCTACCTACTAACCTCATCCCACCTCCTTGACCTGTCCGTCTTCCCTGGACTGACCTATCTCCTCCCTACGTCCCACCTAAACTCTCCTCTCCACCTATCTTCTTTTCTCTCCGTCTTTGGTCCGCCTCTTCTCTCCACCCCCCCCCCCCCCCCCCCCCGCCTCCCCACACCTCTCTATTTATTCCAGAACCCTCACCCCATCCCCCTCTCTGATGAAGGGTCTAGGCTCGAAATGTCAGCTTTTGTGCTCCTGAGATGCTGCTGGGCCTGCTGTGTTCATCCAGCCTCTCATTTCATTATCTTGTACAAGATTGTTGCCAGGGTTGGAGAGTTTGAGCTGTGGGGAGAGGCTGAATAGGCCAGAGCTTTCATCCCTGGAGCTTTGGCGGACGAGGGTTTAATTGATTGGATTTATTGTCCCATGTAGTTAAGAACAGTGAAGAGCTTTATTTGTGAGCAGTACAAGCAGATCATTGTAAGAAAGGATGTACAGCTTATAGGGTGAAAAAAACTTGAACAGTGAAGTGTGTTCAGTTAAAACCACACAGGACATGAGTGAAGCAAGATCAACGTTATTTGAAGTTAGAGAGCCCATTCATCAGTCTAATAATGGCAGGGGAGAAGCTGTCTTGAATCTGTTGGTGTATGTCCTCACGCTTCTGTATCTTCTGCCTAATAGAAGAGGTTGTAAGAGAGCATTACTTGGGTGGGATGGGTCTTTGGCAGTGTTTCCATGTCATTGAGAGGTGTAAATGGGATCCATGATGGAACTGAAAACAACAAATGCTAGAGATCACAGCAGGTCAGACAGCTTTTGTTTTCAGTACAGATTACAGCGTCTGTAGTAATTTGCTCAATGGATGGTCTGGCCTGTACACACAACCTTCTGTAATTTTCTGGGCAGTGCAGTTGCCGTACCAGGCTGTTATGCACTCAGAGTGTGTTTTCTATGATGCATCTGTAAAAGTTGAAGAGAGTCCTTATGGACATGCCGAATTTCCTAAGCCACCTGAGGAAGAAGAGCTGTTGTTGTGCCGCCTTGTCCCTACGTGGGGAGTCCAGGACAAGTTGTCGGGGTAACCTTACAGGAGTTTATTAAATCATAAGGGGTATGGTTAGGGTGCATTGTCAATATCTTTTTCCCAGGAATCAAAAACTTAGAGGGCATAGGTTTAAGGTGAGAGGGGAAAGATTCAGAAAGGACCTAAGGAGCAACTTGTCATGCATAGGGTGATGCGTGTATGGAATGAGCTGCCAGGGAAGGTGGTGGAGCAGTTACAGTTACAACATTTAAGAGTCATCATAGTGGAGTTTAGAGAGATATGGGCCAAGTGCTGGTATATGGATCTAGATTGATATAGGATATCTGGTCAGTGCAGACAAGTTGGACGGAGGGGTCTGTGCTGTACATCTGTATGACTATATATAGGGATGGAGAATGGACATGGAGGGAGTAGTTTATGCTCTGAAATTGTTAAACTCAGTGTTGTTTAGGTGCCTAGATGGAAGATGAGGTATTTATTTCTTCCAGCTTGTGTTGAGCTTTACTAGAGCACTGTAGCAGGCCTGAGAAATGTTGGCATGGGAATATGGTGGTGTTGAAGTGACAGACAACTAGAAGCTCATAGTAGTTCTGCTGAGCTGCCCATCTGGGTTTGATGCAGCTTCATTTTGCACCTCCATTGTTACAGGTCTATTTAAAAAGTGTAAATTCAAATTCTTGTGTGTTGTTGCTAAACTACTGGCTTTCTCTATCTGATATGGATAAATGTGATCCTTGTGGTAATCAGTTGACATTTAAAATATATTTGGATGAGTGCTTCAAATATCTTAACATTCAAGGATATGGGACAAGTGCAGCAAATTGGGATTAGCGTACTTTTAGCTGCAAGTCAGTAAAGACTTGATGTGCCAAACAGCCTTTTCTGCACTATAGAGGTTATATTGGGGAATAGTAAATAAGAACACAACAAGTTTGAGCGCTGTGGAGGTGTATGCTGAATAGTAGTTACATCAGGAAGTGCCTAAAAATGTCTGAAGGAACGTGATGAGCCAAAAGGATGGGTAAGTTCTGACCTGAAGTTTGCACGGATTTAGTCACTAAACTGTTTCCATTATGTAACCTGATGATGTATTGGCAACGCAATGAACTGCAATTCTGAGCCAAATGTTTTCCACGAGACAAAATTAGTTAATGGTTTACGACTGGAAATAAATGTCCTTCAGTAAATGATGTGTGAAATTGGTCTTTATTACTACAAACAATTTAATTCGGAGATGTTTTCTAGTAATTCTTGTATTTAGGAAACCATACCCACATCCCATGAAAGAAAGAGTGAATGAATGAATAAAAATGCTCCCATTTGCAATTTCAATTATTTTTCAAATATCATTGTCAAAAGACCTGTTTGAGTTCTTTTATTTACTGTTCCCTAGTGTAACCTTTATAGTGCAGAAAAGGCCCTTTGGCACATCAAGTCTTTACTGACTTGCAGCTAAAAGTATGTTAATCCCAATTTGCTGCACTTGTCCCATATCCTTGAATGTTAAGATATTTGAAGCACTCATCCAAATATGTTTTAAATGTTGTAAGGTTTCCAACCTCCACTACCTTCCCAGGCAGTGCATTCTAGATTCCCACAACCCAATGAATAAAACATTTTTTTTCCCCCAAACCTGTCTGAATCTCTGCCATTACCCTAAAACTATGCCCTGTTATGACTGACCAAGGGGAATAGCTGCTGTCTATTCACCCTGTCCACATCGCTCATAATCTTATACACCTCAATCATGCCCCCCACACCAGCCTCTCTGCTGTAAATAAAATAATCCAAATAATCCAAGCCTATCTGAGTTTCTCCTGAGGCTCAATTTCGCTATCCTGGGGAACCTTTTGTCTATCCTCTAGGAAGAAATGTTCCACTCAGTAGAAAGATCATTAACCAAAGGGCACAGTTTTTAGATAAGGAGCAGGATATGTAGATGGGATTTGAGGGAAATTTTCTTTTTCCATAAAGGCTTGTGACTATTTAGAACTCCTGCCTAAAAGGGTGGTAGAGGCAGGCATCTCAAGACATTTAAGAACTACTCAAATGGAATTTGAAATGCTATACTGTCCAAGTATTGTAAAATGGGATTAGAATAGATAGATGTTTGAAAATCCTTAAAATGTCACTGGGCTTAAGTCCTAGAACTCCCTTCCTAAAAGTAGTGCATGTACACCAATGCCAAAGGCATTGTAGCAGCTTGAGAAGACGTCTCATTGACATTTAGGGACAGGCAACAAATGCAGGCCCAGCAAGCTGCTCCCACATCCCATAAGTGATTTTTAAGAAATCTTTCTTCCCCTTGACTTAGAAATTACCATTGCTGATTTCCCTGCCATCAATACCTTAGGGTTTATCACTAGGCAGAAATTTAAGTCAACAAACCTGTTAGTAGATTCAAAAGTGATAGGTGAGCTGGACACCACCACTCTCGGGTTTTCTTTTTGTGGATAGAGTTTGACTTGCTAAGGTTTATTCACATCCCACACCCAATGTCATAGCTGCTCCCTATTCATATACACTCAAAAACCTGTTCTTCTAAACCTTAACAAAAACATGAACAAACCTTATCACTGTGACTGGTCAGACATTAACACAGCCATGTAAATAGAGTAGGTACAGGAGCTGGGAATTCTTCGGTGCCTAACTCACCACCTATGTCTGCACTGCCTGTCCGCAATCTCAAGCACAAGTCAAGAATGAAATACTTTCCACTTGTTCAGCCAAGTGCCTTTCAACTTGTGACCGCTGTCACCCAGAAGAAAAATGGAGATGCATTGGAAAGTACCACCTCCAAAGTTACCTACAAGTTTCATACCATCCTGACTTAGAACTATGTCACTATTCTTTCACATCTGCTAGGTCAAAATCAGGGAAATACTTTCCTGATAGCACTGTAGTTACCCCTGCTCTCTAAAGGCTACAGTGGTTCAAAAAGGAGCTTATCACCACATTCTCCAGGACACCTGGGGGTGACCAATAAACGCTGGACTCACCATTGATGCTCGCATTACTTGAAGGATAAAAGCAAAGGATTCAGTTCTCTTACCTAAGACCTGGATATCATTCAAATCCCAAATAGTACAGGCTTTAGGAGTGAAACCTATCCTGAGAAATTGTTGAAAAACTGAAGAAATAGTTTTTAGCTTTGAACCAGATCAGAACTCTCTCAACGCCAGATTATAGTCCAGCAGGTTTATTTGAAAAGGCAAGCTTTCGGAGTGCTGCTCCTTTGTCAGGTGAAGTGCAGGCAAACACACAGGCACAGAATTTATGGGCAGAGGAATCCCTCTACTCACTCAGTATGAGATAGACAACATTGGCTGAGTCACAAGTATCTGCTGTGTACGTGAATAAGTGGCATTCCCATATATGATAGTAGTGTCCATGTCCCTTCACTGCATTTTGTGATCTCTCTCTGCCTATAAGTTCTGTATGTGTGTGCTCCTCCTCCTTTATCTGATGGAGCAGCACTCTGAAAGCTTGTGATCTCAAATAACTGGGTTGGACTATAACCTGGTGTTGTGTGACTTCTGACTTTGTCCAACCCAGTCCAAAACCAGCACTGCAACATCATTGAGCCAGATTGGCTGAGGAGAGATCCACTTGGGGGTCTGTAAGATGTTAAATGTTACAGAAAAGTTAAATCTTTAAGTAATTCTGATGCGGTAGATTTGCGTATTGGTGATGAGGGTTTGTAATAGACTTCTGGTGGCCCAACAGTCTCGGCCAGGATGATTAGCTCATTTCCATTTGTGAGTAATAGAATTAAGACTGATTAAACATGCACTGAAAGGGAGGGACCAAGTATCACTACCTGGTGTAAATAAAGCATTAAAAAATATTACTTTTTATGGGCTTCACCACTGATTGTCCTTCAGGTGTACTTGGATACTGTTAGCAATTGGAGGTTCTTCAAGGTTGGAGAGTTTAAAGACTGAATGAATAGTCTTCCTCATCCATATTTATCTTCCAGCATAGCCATCAGGGGAGTAGAGTCTCTGAGCCTGGGTTCACCCACTCAGTCTGCTTTTTTTTCATTACTTTTTTGTCTTTCTTTATTTTTTGTTTTCTTACTCTGTTAATTACTTATCTCTTTTGGAAGAGCTTGTTAGCAGCGGCAACATTGGTGGTGGTAAGTAAGCCCAGCATGGACTCATGGCGATGGCATTGGAGTGTTTTTGGGTTTCCAGCAGTTTCTGCAGTGTTGAGGCAGTCATAGGGCTGACTTATGGTTGCTGCTGGCTTGGTTCCTTGCAGTGTCTGCGATCAACTCGAATTTATGGAGTCAGCGGCAGAGGCAAGTGTGGGCCCAGATCAAGACCTGGCAGCAGCTGTATCTGCAAGGTGGGCCTGAAGCGAATTGTGGCAGTCAAGTAGAGTTTGAATCGATGTGGTACCCAGTGGCATTGGAGGTGTTCACATTGGCAAGGTCTAGTAAAGACTTTCAGTGATGAAGGCATCAATAGAGGTGGGAAGGTGCTGAAGAGTGGCAACTTTTGTTCCAGCAGTGGATGCACAATGAAGTGACTCATGTGCGCCACCAGGCCCATGGTGGAGCACTTAACAAGAAGGATTGTAAAACCAGCCCAGCTCCTTCCCCCCCCCCCCCCCCCCCCCCCCACTGCATCCCAAAACCAGCCCAGCCTGTCTCTGCTTCCCTAACCTGTTCTTCCTCTCACCCATCCCTTCCTCCCACCTCAAGCCGCACCTCCATTTCTCACCTACTAACCTCATCCCGCCTCCTTGACCTATCCCCTCCCCACCTCCTCACCTATACTCTCCTCTCTACCTATCTTGTTTTCTCTCCATCTTCGGTCCACCTCCCCCTCCCTCCCTATTTATTCCAGTTCCCTCTCCCCATCCCCCTATCTGATGAAGGGTCTGGGCCTGAAACGTCAGCTTTTGTGCTCCTGAGATGCTGCTTGGCCTGCTGTGTTCATCCAGCTCCACACTTCGTTATCTTGGATTATAAAATTGAACCCTTTTTCTCTATTCCCTTATTCTTCTGCCTTTATGTTGTATGTTTTGGTTTGTTTTTTCTGAGATTTCAGATGGTGCCAGAGAGTGGAGACTCACTTCAACAAATAAACCATATAAATGTTGTAGGGTGGAGCAAAGATACACAACCTGAAACTTTACTGAAGTTAATCCTATCTTAAAACAGAACCTAGAAGCTTTGCATAACTGACAATGTTAGTAATAATCTTGTAGTTACCAGCTTAATGCAGTGAAGTCCATAAAAAGTTACATCTTTTGAATGCTTTATTTAAGCCTGGTAGTGGAATTTGGTTCTCACTCTTTTGGTGCATTTTTAATCATTCTTAGTTCCCTTACTGCCAAATGGAAATGAGCTCAACATTCTGGCCTAAATGTAAAGGAAATTGAAGATCCCCAGAAATTAAATGTTCACACTGGAAAACATTAGCAAGCCACAATTGTGGTTGTAGACTGTAGCTGGAGGCAAGTGAAACATTATAAACATGCTATGAGAGTGGACTTGGAACCAAAGGAAAGTTCAAATAGCAAAGTGTCGTGGAGAGCTGGGGATTTTGTCATTCTTATTTTGTCTGCTGTCCTGTGCATTCATCAGTTTGTGTAAAGGTGGTCAAAATGTATGCAACACTTAAGTCACAAAGCATTTTGTTTCAGGATTGCTATATTACTAGCCTCCAGCCCAGTTGCTAGTTGCATGTTATTTACTGCTCAGTTTCAGTATTTGAATGTTTCGCTGCTTTTTTGATAGATAACAAGTCTATACACTACACATGATAGTTATTACTGTTGGATCTACTGATTTGACTGATTAAATTGACATTACTACATGATTGCAATTACACAAGTACAGTAGTTGGGCCAGTACAGTTGTTGACTATAGCTGATATTTTCTTTCTCTAGTTTTTTTCACCCGTTTCTTTCCTCCTGTGGTAAAAGCAGGTGTGTTTTCAAATGCCCTCCTATCATTTATCCAAGTGTCTGTACGTGGGTCTTGACAATCATTTGGTAGGGATCACCAAAGATGTATGCAGGTTGGGAACCTCAGTACAGTTAATGGACCCGTATCCTCCTTCACTAGCCCCCCCACCCCCCAAACTCTCCTCAACCCCAAAAGCTATCCCATCCCAACTGACATCAACTAGTCTGGTTGAAGGTTGATGCACATGCAGCAGACTTGTTTTTGCATGTTGGAAACAGCACTGAACAACAAATAGAAAATTTGAATAATCTGCCCAGATTGGATAATGAGGGCAGAATTACCTGATTTGCTTAATAGGATAATTGGGGCAACTGCAATCTGTTTTGATTGTCAAACATCTCTGCACATCTTGAACTTTACAGTGAGCTGCTGAGTTGCAGACCAAGACAGCTACAAACGGTTACTTGTCCATGGGCTGCATTAGCTGACCTCAGTTGAAAAACCTCATTCCATTTATATTTGACATATTTTGGTTCTCCTCTCTACACCTTCTCCAGTGATTGTTTCATTGGACATAGTGACCACAGTTGAAATTGGATGAAACCATTGGGTCATGGATGTGACAATCATCAATTCAACTAGGGGATGACCTAGATGATTTTCCGCTCAAATGGATGTAGAGAATGCATGATTGAACTTGACGAAATTTGCATTATATCGTCTGGGTGTACTTCTAACCAGAGTCACAATCAAATGCTATCATATTCATTTTACTGAAGCATCTCTCTTATCCCTGTCCTAATTATGCTGGTGTTTTCATGGGCAAACTATCACGTAAGATGATTGCATTGCTCAGCCTAGTCACTCCTAATTGGTATGAATTAACCTAACCACTGAACAAACATTGCAAATAAAGCAAGTTACTTTGATTTTTATTCCTTCAGTCCAACTCAAGAGAATGGTACTGTTACGGCATGTGTAAAAATATAACATAGGAAATCTGGATTATGTCAGAGATAATGGGAACTGCAGATGCTGGAGAATCTGAGATAACAAAGTGTGGAGCTGGATGAACACAGCAGGCCAAGTAGCATCTTAGGAGCATAAAAGCTGACATTTCCGGTCTAGACCCTTCATCAGAAAAGGGGGATGGGGAGAGGGTTCTGAAATAAATAGGGAGAGGGGGGAGGCAGATCGAATTTGGATAGAGGAGAAGATAGGTGGAGAGGAGACAGACAAGTTAAAGGATTGGGGATGGAGCCTGTAGAGGGGATTATAGGTGGGGAGGTAGGGAGGTGACAGGTCAGTCCGGAGAGGACGGACAGGTCAAAGGGTTCGGGATGAGGTTAGCAGGTTGGAAATGGAGGTGTGGCTTGAGGTGGGAGGAGGGGATAGGTGAGAGGAACAACAGATTAGGGAGGTGGGGATGAGCTGGGCTGGTTTTGGGATGCAGTGGGGGGGGAAGGGATGAGCTGGGCTGGTTTGGGATGCAGTGGGGGGAATGGGGATCTTGAAGCTTGTGAAATCCTCGTTGATACCATTGGGCTGCAGGGTTCCCAAGCGGAATAAGAGTTGCTGTTCCTGCAACCTTCGGATGGCATCGTTGTGCCACTGCTTTACTGATGAAGGGTCTAGGCCCGAAATGTCAGCTTTTTGTGCTCCTAAGATGCTGCTTGGCCTGCTGTGTTCATCCAGCTTCACACTTTGTCAGCTCTGGATTATGTGTTGATTTTCATAACACTGAAATAAAAAATGTTTACTAGTAACTTTTTTGTAATTTTATTTGAAACAATTTGTGCATTTTTTTTTGAGGAGAACACTAACATTTTTTTTTCCTCTCAGAGTTGGCTCAGGTCATTATACTGCATATGCAGCTCACGAAGGGCGGTGGTTCCACTTCAATGACAGTACTGTTACTTTGACTGAAGAGGAAACTGTAATGAAGGCCAAGGCCTACATCTTGTTCTATGTGGAACGCCAGACCAAATCGGGATCAGGCACCAAACTTTAATGCATCCCACCTTTTTATAAATATTTGCAACATATATACTGAATGGAGCGCACACAAACAGTTCCACATTTCCATAAGTACTTGATAGCTCAAGACTATTTTCATCTTGCACTTTTAAATCGCTGATGAGAATTCTGTTTATTGCACCATTGCTAGTGTCAATACAGTAATCGAGGAGACCTGATCTAATTTTAGCCTATCACAAAACCTCAACAGAATATTTTTGAATCTGTAATGGCTGCTGTTGATCAAGAATTTAGTAGCTCGGTTGACATTGAAATTCAATATTTTGAAATGATCTCTGTACTATAAATTGTGAGATAGCATTGACTGGCTTCAAGGTGCATTTACATTAGTGTTTCTTCAGATCTTTCACACTACATCTTAGTCTGTGATTTCTAATTTGACACAAGATTCAGAATCCTCATTGTATCAACTGATAAAACATTTCAGTTTAGAGTAAGTGCTCAAGGTCAATAAAGTACTGATTGTAAGTGTTTGAAATGATTATATGCATTAGAGAATGGTTGAGGATCTTTGAACAGACTGTTGCTGTCCCCTTCTCTCTGATAAACAGTACATTACTGTCTATATACAGAACTTGATGCCAGTATTATAAGGTACATGGAGTGTAACTACACCTTGACCCTACATTGCTATACCTTCCTGTGGCAGCCCAATATTTTAAAAAAATAGAAATAGACCATTCTCTGTCTGTAATTTGTTGGGATTTCTCTTGTTGCCATTTTTCTCGTGACCACTTGTATGTAAACACTGGTTATTCGGAACAAAAGTATTCTTCTGAGTTTCATACATGCTACAGAGTTTGTGATTTTACATTTTCATTTAGGTATTCAAAGTCTTTATTTCAATTCTCATTTTCTTGAGATGTCACTTGACACTTGATTCTTTCAGAAAACATAAACAATTAAAAATAAATGATGGTGCAAAAATTAAAATGAACTGCTGAGTAAAAAATGGACTTCTCATCAATCCCAATACTTTGCTGGGCAGAGTAGGGTTTATATATAGCTATCTGCATCATATGTTGCCAATGCGTGGCTACAGTTGGATGTAGGATGGCAAGTATGGTTAATGATTTACAACATCACCTGATTACGAAAGACAAATTAGACATGCTGGGTTACACTTGGGGAACCAGACACTGGGTGCATCTTGGACAAAATTGTTTCCGACCGTTGCCGTGTACAACATGAAATAGTAGATTACAGCTGTTGGAAGAGTCTTTTATTCATATAAAATGGTATGATATTTTCGTACCAGGATATAGTCCTTTTTACTTATCAAAGACACTTTCTCATAAATTCCGGTTATAGTGGCCTGAGTAGTGTTTTAATTACACAATAAGATGAAATAATGTATTTGCATGTGGTTGTAATATACAATGCAGCAGCAGCAGAAAAGACAGTTTGAGTTTTCTGGCGTGAGACTTGTGTCTCTTAAATGTGAAAACATACACATCCTAAACTTGAATCTGCATATTGAAACTGTACAAACTTATTTAAAATAATAAATTGTTTTGGTTGCAAAGTTATGAACTGACACAGTAACATCAATCACAAATGGCATTTATTCAGTTTAATCCCCACAAACCAATCTTGATTGTAAATGTACTACTATGGCTGCTTATAATGATGGTATGTATATTAGTAAATGTTCATGTACTGTTTCACTGATAGTAAAGTGCAATGTTAATGATGCAAAACAGCGTTTTGTCTTTTAAAATAAAACATTTTATAAAGCAGTTTCTTTCTGGAGAAGGTGGTGATGTGGTGGTAATGTCACCAGACTAATAATCTAGAATTTCAGACTATTGTTCTGGAAACATGAGTTTGAATCCTACCATGGCAGCTTTAAGTTGAATAAAAGCTTTAAATTAAAAGTTAACTTAATAGTAACCCATGTCAATTATCATAAACACTCATCTGGTTCACTGATGGTTCTTTGGGAAAGGAAATCTGTCATCCCCACACAGTCTGGTCTGTATGTGACTCTAGACACACACATGCACACACACACAATGCTCTTAACACCTGTTGGGTAAATGTTGGCCTAGCTGGCCACACCCTCATCCCATGAGCATTTTTTTTTAAAGTTGTGGTTACTGGACCTTTTATGGTTTATAGCTATATTAAGGTAGATACTTGTTAGAATGTCACGAATTTGCAAGCCTTGCCTTTGGTTACTAGATTCCAAACATTGAACCTCGCTGTCTTTTTCCTTCATATGTCCTGATACTCATTTTATGTCACTCTAGCATTTTTTGTTAAGATTCCTGTGAAGTACTTAGGAAATTTAGTCTATTAAAGGTACTATAATATGTGCACGTAATTGAAATACTCCTTTTTGCTGATATTTTTGGTCTCCCTTCTAGTCAGCGTGACTGAGCATATGTTTCCCACAACATCTGTTATGGACCACGCTAAACCACCTCAAAATTATCAAGGAGGTAACTTATTTAAAGGCTTGGATCTAGGCTAAAGGCAAGTGTAAGGTTTTGTGTTTAAAATGTAATTCGATTGGTCACACCACTCGGCTTTAGGCAAAACACGTTTTATTTTCACACTACAGTTAAAAAGCAAACCATTAACAGGAGCATTGGTGTAACTTTACCTCTAAAATGGAACAGAACAGTAGATTATTTTACGACTGAACACCAACTGTCCCAACATTGTAACATCCCATAAATGCACCCTTGGTAAATGCAAATTCATTAACATAGATTGTGTCACATACGATTCTGGCACCTCTGTCTTAAAACCTCTCTTCAAACAAAAATCAGCACACAGTACACATCTTAAAGCCACAGTATTGTGACGCATCTCTATGGACATTGGCTGTTCTGAATTTTTCGAGGACTACATTGAGCATTAAGAGTAATCTGTCATTCACATGCCACATTTAAATTGTGAAATCAGCTACCATCATCTCCCTAAGAAATTGGATCCAGTGGCAAATCTTGAAGGGAATTATATCCTTTTTCATATTTATATGTATTTCTGTGTGGTAGCCTCTGTGGATGGAGTTTGTAGATAATGGTTCCAGACATAACTGCCATAGGTGCTACCTACGCTGTCCAGTATCACTTCATTTATACTTGAAGGCAACCATATGAAGGAATTCCCATGGTAAACTGTTTTGCCACTGTTCCTTTCGCTGCCACAAAAACTTGCCAGTGGCTTTCCTAATTAACTAAGGTAGTTTTTAAAAAAGTGAACTGTTAACTGAAACACTTTACAGTATTCAGTCAAAGGCAATGAACCTGCTCTAAATATTAGGCATAGTAACCATGGGCCCTCGCTTTCAGTCAGAGTATGTAGATCACAGGAAACTTACCATGTCACTAAAACAATGTAATGCTGACTCCATTTCAACATTAAATTAAGTCTGTTTTAATAAAATAACTTTGAATTTTTGTAGACTTTCATTTAATTACACAGTTGCAGTACTCATGCTGAAATGGTCCACAGAACACAGACCTGTATCTCCCACATCTTGGCTACTATACAGGAGTAAAACTTATACAATGGTTCTTACAGTTTAACTCTCACCTCTTGCCTCCCACTGGAGATCTGGAAACAAAATCAGAACCTGGTACTTGGGGAACTATGCTGGCAGATTAGAATTGGAGGTTTTGTTTGCTGTGAGATGCAGAAACTAAATTCACCAGGGCACAATTTTGAATGGAAAACTTCTCCTTAAACTGCTACCTATTCACTGTCAGCTAACAACTGAAACAATCTGGTTATTTTGTTGCTAGTTGTAGGAGCTTGCTGTGTGCAAGTTGCCTCTCGTTTTATACAGTATTTGTTCTCGCATATATCGAATTAGAAGAATTAATCAATATCCTCAATAATTATCATCCACACTAAACTGAAAGCCACAAACTTGTGCATTTATAAATTGACATACTATTGATTGCACTAATACCCCTGCATTTTACTTATAATGGCTCCTGAATTAATGCATCATTGCATGGAATCATTACCTCAGTCATTTAAAGTTTTCCTGGTTCCCAGTTAGCATAATATTTATTATCGGTTTAAATCTGCTGAACCCATTGCTGCCTCCAACTTGCCCCTAAACCCTCCACTTCCAGCTTTGCCCTGACCCTGAACCCCACCCACATGAAGAATTCCTCTCCTTCATCGCTCTTGCAGCATCTTCCTCCCCGCACACCAGGAAAAAGCCACCCTGGCCCATGTCAAAAACCCCAAAGTCTGCAACAATAAACAGTTTTGGATCTCTCTATTAACCACTCACTACTACTCCAATCACAGAGTTCTTCTCCTACATTCGCTGATGTTAGACTAAGCAGTAAGCTTCAGAGAGAACCAGCCTGTGACCAAAGGAACAGCTCCTCACTAATTCTCTACATTCTACTCTGGATGAATTTTCCTTGGTATTTTGTGGGTGATTTTGTTCCAGTACGTCTAAGTCAAGGAAGGAGTTAACTAAAAGGATTGTGTCAATATTTAATTTAAAATTTAATCTGATATTTTTGGGATGTTACTGAATTTTTATCATGTGTATCCTTTTGTGTTTAAAAGTATTTGAAGTGCATGATGCATCAGTTTAGCTAAATTGTAGGTTGGACCTTTAAAATTCATTTTCACAACCAAGTGATTGCCCAGCCTTTCAACTTGTATTAAGTAGAAGCCTCAGTATCACCTTCATTCTGAAGCAGCAAATTCTACTCCTTTTGCTGGATTTTAATCCGTATATCTGGTGCAATATTTCAACTCCAAAGGAAATCAAATTATTGTTTAACTGACAGAGCTATTATTGTAATAAACTCCAAAAATACAGCCAGGTCAAATGCAGTCTGAGAGATGGTATGGAAAGCACTTGTTTTTAACTTTGACACATTCAACGTTTCAATCAGGTTTGAACTAAGTTTTAATTGAGCTTAACAGTTGCCGAAGCTATTTTTAATGTCCCAATTGATTGTGCAGGGGAGTGAGACTGTTGATTTAACCCCAGACAAATCAAGAGCTTGTGTAGTTCCTTTTAGGGTTGTTACTTTCTCTAGGGTAACTATTCCAGAAAGGAAATTCAGCTGTTCTCATGCCAGGAATGTATTGGCACCAAAACTCTTATTTCAAGGGCAACTGAAAATTTAATTTCCATAAATTTGCACATGACTTATAAGTAGTGACGCCAGGCTGGATTTGTTTCAATCTGATTTGTTTCTAGTAATTTATTTGGAGCTGTACTTGCTCCATAATGTGTCCTCACATTAACCATATCAGTTAGATGGAGCTTTTTAACTGCAAATCTTCACCTAAGACACTGAGTAGGACACAAGCTGGTGAACAAATAATACATTTTATAATGTTGCTTCCACATAATCAAGACTAAGGCAATCCATGAACACACAAAGAGAGCAGCAACTTAGTTCATAATCTCTGTGGGCCAGTAATTTACAAGAATATCCAAAACAACCCAAATGGAAAAAAAAATCTGATAGTTAAGATTCCAATTCTGTATAACCTACTTTCTGTTGGTTTTATTTTAATTGTTAAAGTATAATAGACAAACTACATTTGTTTCAATAAATTATACTTGGCCGATACAATAAAGATTTCATGGATTTACTAGCAGAACGTGTATTACAAAAGTTCTTAACAAGTCTATCTTTATCTGGTTAGAATTTAACTCCTCTGTCACACAGGTTCTAGCCTGCAAGTCACCTCTGACAGCTCCCATTTGAGTCCCACAGATACTGTTAACACTGCAAGGATACATCTGCAGAACCTTTTTGGCCCAGTTCACAATAGTACTGATTGAACAGATTTCCCAGAACCACATATATCCAACCACTCAGCAACATCCTAGTGCATGATATGGTCAGTTCTGGTGAAAACTGAATCTGTGGAAATAATTTTGTTTTATTGTTCATCATGCCAAAGCCAACCTTCAGTTTTCATTTTGTCACAATCATAGCTCCTCAGCCAGTCTCTACTGTTCTGATCAGAGCTGAAATGGTCTCAGAGTTTTGAATCTTTGCCCCAATGAGCTTCTGTTTCTTTAGCAGCCTAAAGTTACAGGTTAAAAAACCAAATTAACTGCAGATGCTGTAAATCAGGAACAGAAACAAAGTTGCTGGAAAAGCTCAGCAAGTCTGGCAGCATCTGTGGAGGAGAAAATAGAGTTAATGTTTCGGGTCCAGTGAGCTGTCCTCAGAACTTGTAAAGTCACAGGTTTGTTTCCCAGAAGGCTGCTGTCATAGTCAGAAATGTCAATGTAGAACCCCCCCCCCACCCAACCCCAATGCATGCATGCACACCAACACACACGCTCAGTTCAGCGTTTGGCCTGTTGTAGCCTTTATAAGACAAGGTTCCAAAGTGGAAGGTATATGGACCAGATTGCCTAGGTATAATTTAATCCCCATTTCAATGTCATATATACTGGACCTACCGTAGTACCTCTGGATATATCAAAAAAAAATCTTATTTCTAAGAGCTGGGCAGTTGCAATCCAGAGAATGTTGTCTGTAAGGTGGTAATTGTCTTTCCAGTCAGTGGTTGGGTGAAATTAGATCATTTGAAATTAGATCAATTCTTTTAAGCTTTCTAGGGTTTTCTAACTTCAGCTCCATGGCGGGGGGAAGGGGGTGGTGGTGTGGAGGAACACTGTCTGTTGGATCTGGATATTTTTCACAATCTGCTGTTCCTAGCATTTACAGCTTCCTATCCCTGTAGACCTAAGCCAATCAGCTTTTGCCAGACAGAATTTTCTCTTTTCAAAAGATTCTTAATGTCATTCTGTCTCAAATTCTCCCTGTTTGCTTCCAGAAAGCAACAATGTATAGCACATGCAGCAATATGCCACACTTGACTTCCAAGTTGCCAAACCTTCCTGGATTTTTCAGTTTTATCAATTCAATTTCAATTTTAGATAATACTGCTCAATAAATGGAAGTATATGTTCTCTCAAAGTAATGTAAGAGTTTGGGAGCTGGGGTTTGTTGCTGTGATACTAACACAATGTGGAAGGTGAAAAGCTGAGTTAGATCTACAGTACACATTGACCCATAAGTGTAACTTCAGCATGATGCATTTTGCCAGAAATGAAAATTTCCAAACTCAATATGACTTCTCTAAATGCTTTCTGAAAACTTCTATTCTGATTTACATTTTTCACAGTGAAATGAAGTATTAATGCCCAAAACTTTAACAATATGTTTTAAAGTAAATGGAGGCATTCTGAACAGAAGCATTGTGCCTAGTCTCCATCCAGTTGCATTAGTTGTATTCAGTTAGCTATTACTGATTGCAAATTCCAAATCTAGATCACATTTTCACGGTTATACAAAAAAAATTCTAAAGAAAATTTCAGAAACCTCATTCTTAAGATCTACATCCTTTTTTCCCCCAAATCTCCCATGGCTTAGCTACTCCCTCTGTCTGTAATCTCTGCCTCTTAAAACTCACTGAGATGTCTGTTCTCTAATTCTGACTCTTGGGCATCACAACTTGCGTAACTTCACTTATGTGGCCATGCCACAATTATCCTAGCACCAAAGCTCTGGAGCTCTCTTCCTGCATCTGTCTGCCTCCCTAAATTAATTGTCACCTTTAAATGTTCTTGAAATGTACTTCTTTGACCAAATTTTTAGTCATCAGGAACAAAAACAGAAGTTGCTGGAAAAGCTCAGTAGGTCTGGCAGCATCTGTGAAGAAAAATCCCGAGTTAACATTTCGAAGGTCACCCGACCCGAAAGGTTAAGTCTCTTTTTCTTCACAGATGCTGCCAGACCTGCTGAGCTTTTCCAGCAACTTCTGTTTTTGTTCCTGATTTACATTATCTGCAATGTCTCTACATGGCTGTGTCATACACTATACTTTGCTCCTGTGAATCATTAGCATTAATAAAAGTTGTTCATATTAAGCTTAAAGATAAATGAAAGTTGTCAAAGAATGAAAAGAGATTATATTGATTTTAGTTATTTGTGCTTTATAATTATCATTAACTCCTTACTCTAAGATAATCTAGTTCTATTATATTCTCCCCATCTCAGTATCACTGCAGTGTACCTGCATCTCAATGCAAGGGCTTCACAGAACTTCCTAAACCAAAAAGCTGAAACAAAAGTATCTCCCCCCGAGCTATGTTTGTTCCCTTAAGTTTAAAAACAACTCCAGTCCAGAACGTTTCTAGCAGAAATCTTGAAGTACAATTGTCTAACTTGCTAGGTTGTAAAAGCCTGGAGTAAACAAAAGGTAAAGTAGCTCTTTCAAACTACATTAAAAGAAATCACTATGGCTACAGAAGCACTTGCAAGTTAATTTATTTATTTCATACACACAGCCCATGCTAGAAACTCAAAATTTAAAAACTGATAATAAATAATAATAAAATATTTTAAAAATCATTTATGTTATACGATGCCCCAAAAGAATAAAAATGTATGTTAGTTTTTGATGAGCAATGAAAACGCTATCTAGCCTCTAAATCTAACATAATAACATATTAACTATAAATGCTCAATGAATTATGCAGCAATAATTTTTACATAAATTCATCTGTGCCACATCACTCACCCAATCTCGACAGACATTGGAATTTTTGTTTCAAAATGCATGAGCAGTTTTCAAGTTGTATAGTTATTCAATGGAGCTTAATTCTTCAACTGTAAGCTCTTAAAGTTTTTCTAAGGACATTATGTCTTTATTACAAAGGGAATGGGTATAGGAATGAGTGTAAAGTGGAGACGCTTTATTAAAACTACACTAAGCAGACCTAAGCTGAAATGAGAGGACCAGTTTTGAGCCCCTTATCTGAGAAAAGATTTATTGGCTTTGGAGGCAGTTCAGAGAAGGCTCAGTGGGTTGATATCTGGTATGGAGGGACTGTCTATTTTTAGATTAGATTCCCTACAGTGTAGAAACAGGCCCTTTGGCCCAACAAGTCCACACCACTCCTTGAAGCATCCCACCCAGACCCATTCCCCTATAACCCACACACCCCTGAACACTACGGGCAATTTAGCATAGCCAATCCACCTAGCCTGCACATCTTTGGACTGTGGGAGGAAACCGGAGCACCCAGAGGAAACCCACGCAGAACCAGGAAGAATGTGCAAACTCCACATAGACAGTCACCTGAGGTTGGAATCAAACCCGGGTCCCTGGTGCTGTGAAGCTGCAGTGCTAATCACTGAGCCACTGTGCCGTTTTATGAGAAGAGGTTGAGTAGATCAGACATGTACTTGTTGAAATATAGACGTATGTGACCCAACCTTATTGAAAAATACTAGATTCTTCAGAGATACAATAGATACAGAAAGGTTGATTCCCCTGTGGGAGTGTTTATGAGCAGAGGAGATAATCTCAATAAATGGTCACATGTTTAAATTATAGGTGAGGACAAATTCCTCAGAGGTAGAGATGGTAAGGGCCACAGGTGCTGGAAGTCGAGTGGATAAAATATGGTCCAGACTCGAAACGTCGACTTACCTGCTCTTCTGATGCTGTGTACACTGCAGTGTACCTGCATCTCAATGCAAGGGCTTCACAGAACTTCCTAAACCAAAAAGCTGAAACAAAAGTATCTCCCCCCGAGCTATGTTTGTTGTGCATCTCCAGCAAGACATTTTACTGAATTTGTTTTCTGAAGCTTATGAATTTATGGAATCATGTAAATATATTCAAGGCTGAGATAGATCTTCAACCAATAAGGAATCGAGTTATGGTGGAAAGGGAGGAAAATGGAGTAAGGGATTATCAGATCAGCCACGATCTCATTGAATAGTGGAGTTAACTTGATGGACTGAATGATCTACTTCTCCTACATCTTATAGTCTTGAAGGAGTGTGGTCCTTATAAAAAAAGTTTCTTTTTTTAATAGTTACATGATTTTGCGAATGTTAGTTTACTTGAAATATCCCATTTTGTCCTTTAACAGTTCTCACACTAACAGCCAATTTGAATGGCCACACATAAATGGGATGGCTATAATGAATGCAGTTGTCAGCTTTTAAATTTTCAAAGGCCCTTTGACCCTCTAATTTTCCACCTTTTTCCCATAGATCCCTAAAGTGTGGAAGGAAACCATGCGGCCCATTGAGTCCACACTGTTCTTTCAGAGAATACTCTCTTTACTCAGAGAGTAGTAAGGGCGAGGAATGCCCTGCCTGCAACAGTAGTAAACTCGCCAACTTTAAGGGCATTTAAATGGTCATTGGATAAACATATGGATGTTAATGCAATAGTTTAGGTTAGATGGGCTTCAGATTGGTTTCACAGGTTGGCACAACATCGAGGGCCAAAGGATCTGTACTGCGCTGTAATATTCTATGTTCAATGTTAACACTGACCCTCTGAACAGCATCCCACCCAGACCCACCCCACTACCCAATAATTCTGCATTCCCAATGGCTAATCCACCTAGTTTGTACAAAAGAACAATTTAGCATGACCAATCCACCTAACCTACACATCTGTGGGAGGAAACTGGAGCACCAGAGGAAACCTACCAGGCACGGGGAGAATGTGCAAACTCCAAACAGGATGAGGTCCAGAAGCAGAATTCAGGGAGGTCGCAGCCAAGTTAAAAAGTAGGACCTCCAAGGTAGTAATCTCAGGATTGCTACCAGTGCCACGTGCTAGTCACAGTAGAAATGAAAGAATAGGCAGGATTAATGAGTGGCTTGAGAGATGGTGCAGGAGGGAGGGGTTCAAATTTTTGGGACATTGGGACTGGTTCTGGGGGAGGTGAGACTATTACAAATCGGACAGTCTATACCTAGGCAAGGCTGCTTTTGCTAATGCTGTTGGGGAGGGTTTAAACTGATGTGGCAGAGGGATGGGAACCAAATGAGGAGGTTAGTGAACAGTAAGGAGTTAGTAACTAAAGCTTGTAAGGAACTAGATAATGAAGTCAGTGTGACGAAGGGGAAGAGTAGGCAGAGAGCAGATGATGAGCGCAAAGGGGCAGGTGGTCTGAGGTGCATTTGTTTTAAAGCAAGAAGTGTAGTAGGTAAAGGCAGAAGGGCTTGGATTAGTACCTGGGAGTATGATGTTATTGCTATTACTGAGACTTGGTTGAGGGAAGGGCAAGATTGGCAACTAAATATCCCAGGATATAGATACTTCAGCAGAGGGAGGCAAAAAGGGGTGGAGGAGTTGCAATACTGGTCAAAGAGGAGATCACAGCTGTACTGAAGGAGGACACTATGGAGGACTCGAGCAGTAGAACTCAGAAATAGGAAGGATGCAGTAACAATGTTAGGGCTGTACTACAGGCCTCCCAACAGCGAGCGTGAGATAGAGGTACAAATATGTAAACAGATTATGGAAAGGTATAGGAGAAACAGGGTGGCGGTGATGGGAGATTTTAATTTTCCCAACATTGACTGAGATTCACTTAGTGTTAGGGGTTTAAATGGAGCAGAATTTGTAAGAAGCATCCAGGAGGGTTTTCTGTAGCAGTATGTAAATAGTGTAACTCGGGAAGGGGCCATACTGGACTTGGCATCGGGGAATGAGCCCTGGTCAGGTGGTTGACATTTCAGTTGGGGATTACTTTGGGAATAGTGATCACAATTCCATAAGTTTTAGAATACTCACAGACAAAGCTGAGAATGGTCCTAAAGGAAGAGTTCTAAACTGGGGGAAGGCCAACTATAGCAAAATTCAGCAGGAGCTGGGGAATATGGATTGGGAGCGGCTGTTTGAGGGTCAATCCACATTTGATATGTGGGGGGCTTTTAAAGAGAGGTTGATTAGACTGCAAGACAGACATGTCCCTGTGAAGATGAGGGATAGAAAGGGCAAGATTGGGGAACCGTGGATGACAGGTGAAATTGTGAGACTAGCAAGGAGGAAAAAGGAAGCATATATCAGGTCTAGGTGACTGAAAACAGACGAAGCTTTGGAAGAATATTGGGAAAGTAGGACCAATCTGAAATGAGGGATTAAGAGGGCTAAAAGGGTCACGAAATATCTTTAGCAAACAGCGTTAAGGAAAATCCCAAAGCCTTTTTATCGTTCATAAGGAGCAAGACGGTAACTAGAGAAAGGGTTGGCCCACTCAAGGACAACGGAGGGAAGTTATGCGAGGAGTCAGAGGAAATGAGTGAGATTCTTAATGAGTATTTTGCATTGGTATTCACTGAGGAGAGGGACATGACAGATGTTGATGTTAGGGATAGATGTTTGATTACTCTAGGTCAAGTTGACGTAAGGAGGGAGGAAGTGTTAGGTATTCTAAAAGGCATTAAGGTTGTCAAGTCCCCAGGTCCGGATGGGATCTATCCCAGGTTATTGAGGGAAGTGAGAGACGAAATAGCTGGGACCTTAACAGATATCGTTGCAGCATCCTTGAGCAAGGGCGAGGTCCTGGAGGACTGGAGGATTGCTAATGTTGTCCCCTTGTTTAAGAAGGGTAGCAAGGATAATCCAGGTAATTATAGACTGGTGAGCCTGCCATCAGTGCTGGGGAAGCTGCTGGAGAAGATACTGAGGGATAGGATCTATTTACATTTGTAAGGAAATGGGCTTATTAGTGATAGCCATATGGTTTTGTGCAGGGAACGTCATGTCTTACCAACTTAATAGAATTTTTTGAGGAAGTGACAAAGTTGATTGATGAGGGAAGGGCTGTAGATGACATATACATGGACTTCAGTAAGGTGTTTGATAAGGTTCCCCATGGCAGGCTGATGGAGAAAGTGAAGTCGCATGGGGTCCAGGGTGTACAAGCTAGATGGATAGAGTACTGGCTGTGCAACAGGAGACAGAGGGTCATAGTGGAAGGGAGTTTTTCAAAATGGAGACCTGTGACCAGTGGCATTCCACAGGGATCTGTGTTGGGAGCATTGTTGTTTGTGATATACATAAATGATCTGGAGCAAGTTATAGATGGTCTGATTAGATTGGTGGAGTAGCAGATAGTGAAGGGGAATGCAGCAGAATATAGATAGATTGGAGTTGGACGGAGAAATGGCAGATGGAGTTCAATCTGGGCAAATGCAAGGTGATGCATTTTGGAAGATCCAATTCAAGAGCAAATTATATGGTAAATGGAAAAGCCCTGGGGAAAATTGATGCACAGAGAGATCTGGATGTTCAGGTCCATTGTACCCTGAAGGGGGCAACGCAGATCGATAGAGTGGTCAAGAAGGCATTGGGCATTCTTTCATTCATTGGACAGAGTATTGAGTACAAGAGTTGGCAGGTCATGTTACAGTTGTATAGGACTTTGGTTTGACCATATTTGGAATACTGCGTTTTGGTCCCACATTACCAAAACAATGTGGATGCTTTGGAGAGGTGCACAGGAGGTTCACCAGGATGTTGCCTGGTGTGGAGGTCGCTAGCTATGAAGAGAGGTTGAGTAGATTAGGATTATTTACATTAAAAAGACGAAAGTTGAGGGTGGACCTGATTGAGGTCTACAAAATCATGAAAAGTATAGACAGGGTGGATAGCAAGAAGTTTTTTCCCAGAGTGGGGGACTTAACTACTAGGGGTCATGATTTCAAGGTGAGAGGGGAAAAATTTAAGGGAGACATGCGTGGAAAGTTCTTTACACAGAGGGTGGTGGGTGCCTGGAACGCGTTGCCAGTGGAGGTGGTAGGGGTGGGCACGACAGCATCATTTAAGATGCATCTAGTCAGATCCGAGCAGAGGGATACAGATCCTTGGAAAATAGGTGACAGGTTTAGATAAAGGATCTGGATCAGCGCAGGCTTGGAGGGCCGAAGGGCCTGTTCCTATACTGTAATTTTCTTTGCTCTTTGTTCCATGCGGACAGTTGCCTGAGGATGAAATCGAACCTGGGCCCTTGGTGCTGTGATGCAGCAATGCTAACCACTGAGCCACCATGCCACCCCCAAATATTGTCCCATTTGCCAGCATTTGGCTCGTATCCCTCTAATCCCTTCATATTGATGTACCTATCAGATGCTTTTTAAATATTGTTAATTGTAATCACCTCCACCTCTGACAACTTGTTCTGTACACACACACCCTCTTTGTGAAATCCCCTCAGGTCCCTTTTAAATTTTTACACTCTCACCTTAAACATATGCCCTCAGGTTTTGGACTTCCCTACCATGACTAGTCATCCTATTCCTGCCTTTTATGACTTTATAAACCTCTATAAGCCCCGGTGATGATCATATCCATAATACATTCAGCGTCAGTGTTACACATATACACGTGTTAAACCCCTGCGCTGGTAACTGGTTCATCCATGGTTGTGTTGTGAAAGGCTAAAGGAATGTGCATCTGTTAACAACAAAGGAAACATACCTCGTTAATTTGTCTCAAATTTTACCATGTTTGAGTATCCTTGACCATAAATATTATCCTTACCGGCATCATCTGAAATGTTTTTATCCACCCAAGCTCCCCAATTATTGATTATGCACATGTGACTGCGCAGTACAATGGTGAGGCTCTGAACTATTTTTGTCAGGCCTCAGTCTTTGATTAATTGGATATCATTCAAGATGATCAAGGGATTCAACACTTGTGTCTTTCTTAAAATGTCCTGAAGCTGTGAACTTCAGATTTTGACCTTTTGCAATTAATCAGTGGAGTTAACGATTGAGATCCCTGGATTGCATGTTGTCGCAGTGTCATCTATCAGGTCACATTTTAGTCTGTTCTTTCTCCAGAGCCACTGTGTTCCACCATTCAGCTGAGCTGCTTCGATCATTAATCAGACCATTATAGTCTCGTACACAACTCAAGTAAAGTCAAACACCTTTGGAGCAGGTATCAACTCGTGGAGCAGACTATCATGCAAACCTTTACCAGCATTAATTGGCACCAGTGAATTTTACTATAGCTTAGTTACACTAGCTGAGTTACATTTGGGAACTTAAGAGTAGATTGAATCTCTTAAAATAATGGAATACTGCATATAATTCTAGTTGCCACAAAACCAGAAGCACGCAGAGGCTTTGGAGAGGGGTACAGAAACGGTTTACCAGGATGTTACTTGGTTTGGAGTATTAGCTATGTTGAGAACATCAAAGGATGAAGAGCAACCTGAAAGAAGTTTATAAAGTCATGAGAGGTATGAATAGAATGGATACTTACAGCCTTTATCCCAGGCTAGAAATGTCAAATACTAGGGGACATAAGGTAAGTTTAAAGGAGATGTAATGGCGGTATGGTGGCTCACTGTTACCTCACAGCGCTAGGGACCCAGGTTCAATTCCAGTCTTGGTCAACTGTCTGTGTGGAATTTGCATGTTCTGCATGGGTTTCCTCTGGGTGCTCTGGTTTCCTTCTACAGTCCAAAGATCTGCAGACTGAGTGGAAGGACCATGCTAAATTGCCCATAGTGTTCAGAGATGTGCAGGCTAGGTGGATTAGCTATAGAAAATGCAGGGCTACAGGGGTAGGGGCAAGGGGGTGTGTCTGGATAGGAAGCTCTTTGGATGGTAGGTGTGGATTTCGAGGGGCAACAACCTGCTTCCACGCTCTGGGGATTCTGTGAGGCAAGTTTTTACACAGAGGGTGTCAAGTGCCTGGTGTGCACTGCCATGGGAGGTGGTGGAAGCAAATACAATAAAAATATTTAAGAAGTCTCTTGATATAATAATAGGCAGGGAATAGAGGGATAGGGACCATGTAGAGACAAAAAAATTCAGTTTACCCTTCTTATCAGTATCGTCTGGTGGGAGAAAGGGCATCTTCGTGTGCTGTATTGTTCTTTATTCTTCAATGGGTGATCCATACATGTCACATTTGCGAGTGTTAGCGTCAGTGTCTTGTATTGAACTGAGCATTTGTGTGTTTTGGTATAGTCCTTGGGGGTGTATGTTGGATGGTACTCCTCATTCCCTCTGTTAGGAACACTAATGGCGTGACAAACAACATTTTGTATTTAAACAAATAACCATTGCGGTTGTTATCGATAGGGATTAGTTCAGCAAGATAGAATGACAAATTAAGTTGAGTGTTGACAGGTGTTTCGGCCTACATGAGTATACCTATAACCTGTGGGGTTTTTTATTAGCAGGTCTGCTCCCGCCTACTTCGTTGCAAACCTTCCCTATTATAGTTGGCTCCCGACTTAAAATCTCTCCCTACACCCGCTCCACCCCCAACCCCAAAACTGTTCATCTTCTAACTCACAATCACCTCCCACTTCCCACTGACCAACCATAATAAACCCTCACCTGCATCCACCTATCTCCTTCTCACCCGCCTTCCCCCAAACCCCATTCCCCTCCTATTTATTTCTGCGATCCCCTCACCCTCCCCATTTTTGAAGAACACCGTTGACTTTCCTGCTCCGAACTGCTGTGCTTTTCCAGCTCCATATATTTTCGCTCCAGCTTCCAGCGTCTGCACTCCGTACTGTCTCCAGGCTACCTGAACCTATTCCGCTCGTTCACGCAGAAATTACTGACCTCCTGTGGCAGCTATTTGCATGGCTCCCGCACAGACAAAAATGAAAATAATTGCCGGTGTTGGGGATCTGATAAAGAGTCACGAAACGTCAACTCTGCTTTCTTCCCAAATATGCTACTAAACGTGCTAAGTCGAGCTCGCAATGTCTGTTGCTCCTGAACAAATGATCTTGCTGCCATCAGAAAGCTCATTCCAATAGCTGCTGCTATCCCGGGTGACGAGCTGCATCCTCCCTCACGGCTGTTAATTCTCCAGGTTAATAAGCCCTTTCGGTGGGCTTCATTACTGCCGCCTCTGAAGAACAGCTGCCACATTGTATACTGTTGCAGCAAATTGGAAAGGTGCAAATCTAGAGAATTTTGAAGAATCAATATCACATTCCTTTCCATTGCACCCCAGTTGATTGGCATCCTTCTCCATGGTCCCATGCCAGTATATTCATCCGCCTATCAATTCTTCTGCGCCTCTGCTAGCCAGAGAGGTTCGCCATTCCTGCCTGACAACCTCCTGGGCATTATTTAGCAGCTCTCAGAATGCCGGGCAACTTGCAACAACTTATAGCTTCTGCGCAGCTGGATGAAGAATGTGCCCCGAACAACCTGGAAAACACAGTTTTGTTGAAAAGAGACATAAATGAAGGCGGTGAAATTATTGGGAACAATTCGGGAAATATTTGGTGCGCATTATTGATAAACGAGGTATTAACCACCTTCCCCACTCCGCCCACCCCGCTTCAATCCACCAGACTGCTGTTCACTGTCTGACACCCTTCTATATTTAAAACACCAGTTGTCACTTTCCGAATAGGCTACATTCCTAATCCATATATGTCCAGGTTTGTGGCTGCAGCCTGTAATGATGCAGAATCCGGACTCAATCACTGTAGTTCAATTGTTCCAGTCTGGGTTCAAAACGTTCCTTTTGATGCTGCTCACAGAATTAAACCGAGAGTGCCTGCTTCACATTTTCTCCTTCCTGGACAAGGAGAGCAGGAAAGGTTTGTCGAGAGTTTGTCATGTGCTCCGTGAGATCTATCACGACCCAGCTCTATGGTCGCTACTGTGCTTCTGTTCTCTATCAGAACTGAAAAGGGATAACTTTGTTCTGAGCCCCGCGTTACGCTCGCTGTCAATCTGCTGGCACTCCAGCCGGGTGAAAGTCTGTAACATTGAGGACTGGAGGAAGAGCAGTTTCCAGCGAGATATCTGCAACCAGCACCAACATCTTGTTACCAATTTCTTAACTCGGATAACTAACAGGTTTGTGGGAGTCAAACAGGGTTGGCGCCGAGCACTTGATAGTTTCTTTCTCTTTTGATATTCGGAGTCAAATGTAGAACAAAAATTGTGACAGTGATGTCATCTCTACAGTGTTGGGGGGCAGCCCTTCAGCCCAACAAGTCTGAAGAGCATCTCACCCAGACCCATCCCCCTAGCCCCTCCCTGCACCCCTGTATTTCCAATGGCTAACTCACCCAATCTACACATCCCTAGACACTATGATCAATTTAGCATGGCCAACCCACCTCGCCCACACATGTTCAGACTGTGGACCACCATGCTGCCTTTATCAACTAAGGCTCCGGGGAGGTGATAATCTCCCAATAACATCTTACCCAGTGGCCTAGTGGTTATCACTGCTGCCTCACAGCACCAAAAGACCTGAGTTCAGTTCCACCCCCAAGCAGCTCTATTTGTGGAGTTTGCACATCCTCCCCATATCTGTGTGGGTTTCCTCCCACAGTCCAAAGAAGTGCAGGTCAGGGTGAATTGGCCATGATTAAATTGTCCATAGTATCCAAGGTTGGGTGGATTAGCCAGAGTTGGTTTGGGTGGGATGCTTTTTTGAGGGTTGCTGTGAACTCAATGGGCCAAATGGCCTGCTTCCACTTTGTAGGAGTTCTATGATTCATATGCTTTGCAGGTGGCATGGTGGCTCAAAACTATCTCAAAGCACCAGGGAGCCAGTTCAATCCCAGCCTCAGGAAACTGTCTGTGTCTCTGCCTGTGTGGAGTTTGCATATTCTCCCTGTGTGTGGGTTTCCTCCAACAGTCTAAAGATGTGCAGGGTAGGTGGATTAGCCACACTAACTTGTCCATAGTCTACTTTCAAACCTGCAAGGTCACACAGCACCTCCTCTCTATCTCTGCTAACTTCTTTAATTGTATCATAGCCCTTACCCTTAATTTCTATACCCATATTGTCCCTCTCACTAGTGAATATTGATCCAAAGTATTCATTGAGAGCCCTGCCGACACTCCCTGGCTGCACTCACAAATTACTGCTGTGGACTTTAATGGCCTACTCTTTCCCTTGTTACCCTTTTATCCTAATGAGCTGGGGTCACAAGATTTGATGACCCCATAATTTCTTTTTGTTGGAAGGGGAATCAAGGGCAAGAACAAAAGACAGAAAGGGCCAGGATCAATCAGGGTCACAGTGAAAAATAGTGGGAATGGGACAAGTAATGTTTAAAAAAAAGTTTTCAGGGTGTATCCTTAATGCACGGAACATTCGCAATAAGCTGGATGAATTTGGACCACATTTAGAGTACCGCATACAGTTCTGGTCGCTACATTACCAAAAGGATATGCATGCTTTGGAGAGGGTGCAGAGGAGGTTCACCACGATGTTGTCTGGTATGGAGGGCGCTAGCTATGAAGAAAGGTTGAGTAGATTAGGATTATTTACATGAGAAAGACAGAGGTTGAGGGGGGACCTGATTGAGGTCTACAAAATCATGAGGGGTATTGACAGGGTGGATAGCAAAAAGCTTTTTCTCAGAGTGGTGAGTTCAATTACTAGGGGTCATGATTTTAAGGTGAGAGTGGAAAAGTTTATGGGAGATATGTGTGGAAAATTCTTTATGCAGAGGGTAGTGGGTGCCTGGAACGCGTTGCCAGTGGAGGTGGTAGAGGCGGGCATGATAGCATCATTTAAGATGTATCTAAACTGATACATGAATGGGCAGGGTGCAGAGGGATACATATCCTTGGAAAACAAGCGACAGGTTTAGATAGAGGATCTGGATCGGCACAGGCTTGGAGGGCCGAAGGGCCTGTTCCTGTGCTGTAATTTTCTTTGTTCTTTAAATTAATAGCTCAAGTTGATGAAAAATGGTATGAATATAGTCGGATTATGGAGACACTGTTGCAAGATTGGACAGATCAAATTAAATAACATTACCAGATATGAGGAATTCCTGAACTGTATAAGGGATGGTTTTCTGGACAAATATGTTGAGGAACCAACTAGAGAACAGGCCATCCTAGGATGTGTAGGTATTGTGTGATGAGAAAGGAATATTCAGCAGTCTACTCTCAAGCTGTTGCTGATGATTAAGATGAGGGACCTAATCCAATATCTTAGAATTTGCAAATGACACAAAGCTGGGTGCACGGGTGAGCTGTGAGGAGGATGCAGAGATGCTTCAGTGTGATTTGGACAAGCTGAGTGAGTGGGCAAATGCATGACAGTTGCAGAATATTGTGAATAATGTGAAGTTATCCACTTTGGGAGCAAGAAAAGGAAGGCAGATTATAATCTGATTACCTTGAGAAAGGGGAATGTGCAATTTAACCTTGTATACCAGTATTTGAAAGTAAGCATGCAGGTGCAGTGGGTGATCAAGAGACAAATGGTATGTTGGCCTTCAGAACAAGAATTTGATGCATTTATACTGGGTCTTGGTGAGAGCACTCCTGGAATTTTGTGTACACTTTGGCCTCCTTTTCTGAGGAAGGATATTCTTGTTATAATGCAGCAAAAGTTTACCAGACTGACTCCTGGGATGGCGTGACTGATGTATGAGGAGAGGTTGAATTGGTTAGGATTATATTCAGTGGAGCTCAGAAGAATAGCAGGGATCTCATAGAAACCTATCACTTTCTAACAGGAAAGATAGGGTGTACCAATGGTGGGAGAGCCCAGAACCACGGGTCATGGCCTAAGAATACAAGGTAAACTCATTTCGAACTGAAATGAGCCAGTGGAATTCACTAACACAGAAATCAGACCACTTCAAACCATTGTATGATTTCAAGAAGGAGTAATCATAATTATAAAGAATGGTGGAAGAGCTGAATGTCTTACTCTTGCTCGTATCTTGTATGTTTCTATAAACCGAGACCTGTCTCCTCTACCTTGGGCTCTGATAAACCACCTGTCCCAGGACCTGATGTATCACCCCTGCCATGGCACCCAATGTAACCCCCTGTTCCTGGGCTCTGACATATGTCCCTGATCCCGAGCCCTCTGTACACACCATCCCAATCCCTGATGTACCCACTATCCCAGCCCTGATGTACTGTTCCCCTCCCTTACAAAGCGACTGGCAGCACTCCCCTTCGAAACACCCACACTTTGCCATTCTGTAATAACAATTACTCTACCTCCCACCTCCCTTTACCTTTTTGTCTCAGGACATTTTGTTACTTCCAAATTGATGATCAATTTTTTTCTGCAAAAAGTATGCACTTCTGTATACAGTTCAGAATCAGCTCAAAGGAAGGCACAAACAATAAGGGTGCATTCTTCCTCTTCATCCTCCCAAACCTGCCTCAGCATGATGGCTGATCATATCCTCCTCCCTCAACATCTCTCATGCCATTTACTGTATTGTGTGCTTGGGGATCTATCCTTTACTTCTTCCCATTGTTCACTGACAATCTGTCCCTCAGTGGCATCATCTGTAAACACAATACAGCTCTTACACAAACACTGACAAAACCTCAGAGTTATACAGTCATATAGCAGGGAAACAGGCCCTTCAGCCCAAACTGGCCCATGCTGACCATAGTGCTCTCTCAGCTAGTTCCAGTTGCTTGTATTTGGTCCATATTCCTCTAAACCCTTTACACATCCATGTAGCTATCTAAATGCAAATGTTGCTATTGGACCTACCTCAACCACTTTCTGTGAAGCCCATGTCATATACGCATCACTCCCTGCATGAAGATGTTGTCACTCAGATCCTTCTTAAATCTTGCCCTTCTCACCTTAAACATATGCCTGTTAGATTTCATTTTGCCATCTCTGGGAAAAAGACTATATACATTCATCCTATTTATGCCCCTCCTGATTTTATATACTTCAGTAAGGTCAGCATCATATCTTGTCGAGGCCTGCACAATGTCTGATTAATTGCACTGATATCAGTCCTGAACAAACATCAGTACAGTACAATAACTTTGGGCAGATAGGAGTCACTGTTCGTAGGCTCAACTACAAACTCCGTTCCCAAATCCCTTATGGCCTCAGACCCTCTATATCTCTGTAATGTCCTTCAGACAAGAGAACTTTCCAAGCTATTGGCCATCCTTCAATATCACTGGGTAAAATTCCTAGAATTCCCTCCATAACAGCATTGTGGTTCTACCTGTATTGGGTGGACTGCAGCAGTTCAACGTAGCTCACCACCATCTCCTCAAGTTCAATTAGAGACCAGCAATAATTACTGCCCAGATAGATATAACCTGTCTGTCATTGAATGAATAAATGTAAAATTTCTCCATGAATTTTACATTCCTTTCATTCTGGCCTTTTGTACGTTGCCCATATTCTTCAGTCCACCACTGGCTACTGTACCTTCAGCTGCCTTGTCACAAATCTATGAAACTCCCTAACTAAACTGTACATTCTGTTTTGTTGTGCATAACATAATCCGAGTAGAGCTGTTGCACCTTCCTCTGCAGCCAGGGACGTACAGTAGCTTAGAGTCTGACTTGTTGGCATGCATGGATTCTGCAGAATGATGTGTTGCCACTCAATCATTAGAGGGAACTCTTTGCGATGTTTCTTCAAACACATGCCAGGTTTTAGCCATCTGCCTTGTTCCCTTGCAAAGCACTTTGGGATGTTTTGCTATGTTTGATGTGCCATGTACATAAAATTTACAAATAAGGAGCTCATTCCAGTGATGACACCATTTGTTCCATTGAGATTTTGATCATGTTAAGCCATGCAGATGCTATCACTCTCTCCGCCACTGACAGTAGCAGTAATGTGTTCCATCTACAATATGCAGTGCAAAAATTCCCCAAGGCTCCTTGTACCGCAAATGCACAATCTCTACTTTTTGTTGGGCATGCTTAATGTAAAAACGGAAAGAGCCACCTGCAGATTTTTTGCTAAAGGAAGAAATGTATATAGAATGTGTATGTATATAGAATATTCACAAACATAATGTTCTAAAGCACCCTTTATTCAAAACTTTTGATACTAGTCACTATGTAAGATAGAAAACACAGCAAGATCAGAAACAACAGGCAATAATGAGCTCATTATCTTTTTCGAAATGTATTGGTGTATGTGCGTGATGTGGGTGGAAGTGGGGGTGGGGTTGTGGGGAGGTATAAATATTTGGCAGGACATTAGAGATAATGCTTGTATTTTTCTTTACAAGCGTTGTGGGATCCTTTACAGTGTTAATGTGCTGATCCTGTGTTGATGTTTTGGCTGTAATTATTCATTGTATTAGTCATTTCTTAATTTAAAAAAAGAACTGTCTCATTCGATCCCCAGCTGTCCAAACCTGCTGTCAGTGATACTTTCTGGATGTGGGCATCTCACTGATGGTGACATTATACAAATCCTACAGAAATGCTCCAAACTGAATACCTTGAAACTGGAAAACTGTGCGAGGTTAACTGATAAAACACTGGAGGCCGTGACTATTTATGGGAACAGTTTAACCTGCTTTCACGTTGATTTTTGTCGGAATATCACACAGGAGGGGATTAACCTGGTCCAGAAGAAGTGTCCTTCTCTGTCCTTCAGTGCAGAGCAGAGTGCAAAGATGATTCCGGATCAGCCAAACGGATGTGATGCCCTCGTGAGAAGAATGAACAAACAGTTTCAGTGGTAACAGGAAATGGATATTGCAATGTGCTGGAAGAATGCTTGGCATCACATAGGCACTGATTCCTTGATCGTAGTGATACCATCAGCTAAGAGGAGAGCATACAGACAGTGAAGGAAGAAAGACTGAGACTCTGCACTCTTCTGGCACATTGTAGTGGTCCCATCGTAGGATGTGGTGCCATGAACTCAGGACTGGGTGCAGTGCAGTGAGTCCAAGATTGTGCATGGTACGTGGTCTCAGGACTGGGCATGGTGCAGTGGGCCAGGGTTGGGTGCAGTGTAGTGGGCCCAGAGATGGATAAGATGCAGTGGGTCCAGAGGTGGCTGCATTTGTACAGTACCTTTTAACAGTGTAAAAATTCCCAGGTTGCTTCACAAGCATCAGTACAGTACAATAACTTTGGGCAGATAGGAGTCACTGTTCCTACTGAACTACAAACTCCTTTCCCAAATCCCATATGGCAGACCCTCTACATCTCTGTAATGACAAGGGAACTCTCCAAGCTATTCACCATCCTTCAGTACCGCTGGGTAAAATTCCTAGAATTCCCTCCATAACAGCATTGTGGTTCTACCTATATTGGGTGGACTGCAGTGGTTCAAGGTAGCTCACCACCATCTCCTCAAGGTCAACTAGAGACGAGCGAAAATTACCGCCCAGATAGATATAACCTGCCTGTCATTGAATGAATGAATATAAGATTTCTCCATGAATTTTGCATTCCTTTCATTCTGGCCTCTTGTACATTTCCCATATTCTTCAGTCCACCACAGGTTACTGTGTAATCAGGAGTGTAATCATCTAAAATTTTGACACAGAGCCACAGAGAAATCCTGATGACAGATGAGAAAACTTGATGATAAGCACAGCTTTTAAAGAGATTTTGATAGGACGAGAGAGACGTAATCGCTGGGAGCGAACCCGAGAACATATGGCACAGTTGCCAGTGCTGTCGGGAAAGACGTTTGGGAATATACAAGAAACAAAAATTGGAGGAATGCCATATTCTCAGATTATCTGGTTATTTTAATTATTTTAATTCTGCTGCTCACAAATTGGCTGCTGAGTTACCTACATACCAACAGTAAGTGCACTTCAAAAATATATCACTAGCTGTAAACATATGGGGATGTTTTGAGGATGTGACGGGTACTAAAGAAATGTAAATCTTCTTTCATCTGGCAAATCTTGAAAGGTTTAGATTAGATTAGATTCCCTACAGTGTGGAAACAAGCCCTTTGGCCCAACAAGTCCACACCACCCCTTGAAACATCCCACCCAGACCCGTTCCCCCTACAACCCACACACACCCCTGAACACTACGGGCAATTTAGCATGGCTAATCCACCTAGCCTGCACATCTTTGGACTGTGGGAGGAAACAGGAGCACCCGGAGGAAACCCATGCAGACATGGGGAGAATGTGCAAACTCCACGCAGACAGTTGCCCGAGGCTGGAATTGAACCCGGGTCCCTGGTGCTGTGAGACTGCAGTGCTAACCGCTGAGCATTGCTCCCAGCTGTGATCCAACTGTTTATTTACTGAGGAAAAACTGTATTTCTGAAAAAGTGAATTTCTCTATTACTTCTACTACACCACTTTTCACTCTCCAACCTCACCTGATGAAAAAGAACATTATTCTCGTCACAAAGAATTCCACGTATTTTCACCTTTTCTGGCAATACTCTTTCTGAATTGAAACACCTCCTCATCACTCACCATCAAAAACTGACTTGCTCCCATATGCTTTAAAAATTTTAATTTCTTTACCCATATAGTCACCTGCTCATCCTGGAACACATGAGTAAACCTTACCCACAGAAGTACATTCTTTAAAGAGATCTGGTGCTCTTCTCAACAAATTCCTAAACACGCTGTACACAGTTTTCAGAGATAATAGGAATTGCAGATGCTGGAGAATCTGAGACAAAGTGCAGAACTGGATGAACACAGCAGGCCCAGCAGCATCAGAGGAACAGGAAAGCTGATGTTTCGGGTCTAGACCCTTCTTCAGAAATGGGAGGGGGTGTGGAAGGGGATTCTGAAATAAGTTGGGAGAACGGGGGAGGCGGATAGAAGATGGATGAAGGAGGAGATAGGTGGAGAGGAGACAGACAGTCAAGGAGGCAGGGTTGTAGCCAGTAAAGGTGGGGAATTAGGGAGGAGATAGGTCGGTCCAGGTGAGATGTTAATATGATAACATCTCATGAATATTTATGCTCCTTATCTCCTCACACAGGGGAATGTGGAACTAATTTAAACTTACTGCCCGAATAGGATTGGGTGGGAAACGTTTGTAAAGGTGTGAGACTTCTGTAATTCTGTGAAGGGGTGAAACTCCTGTTTCTACTGAAGTGGCCAGGTCAGTGACCTTGGGTCAAGCCAAACACTTCAGCGGATGAAATCACATCCTGTCATTATCAGTCACTTTGTGAACGATCAATGCTGTATTCTGTTCTCTTTATGTCCCAAATGTAGTAGTTGTTTTATGTATCAGCCATTTCATAGAGTATAAAAAGCGGGGACTGTCTGCTGTTCGGGAGAATTGCTAACAGAACTCTGCACTCTGTGCCGGGTTGCGTATAGCGATCCTCCACAGCTTGTACTTGCTTAATGATAAAGGCTTGTGATTTTGTAGCCAGGTCAGTGTCTTGTGATTGCATCAAGTCCGTGAGGGTCTCCGAAAAACAAACCTAACATTTGGCACTGCGAGCAGGTATCCAACATGTACAGAGGTCTTATATGGAAGACTGAATAAGTGATCGTTCGAGTGTTGGTGATGTGAGACGGACAGGCCCACAAGGTACCTTGGTCTGTCTCACTAACCTGCCACCCGTGCGACCCCTCGTCCCTGCGTGGCTCTGTATTGACGGAACCCCGAGACGGCTCATGATCTGGACACTGATAAATCCTAATGCCTAGAGGTTAGAGTCCCCAGGGCTATGATAAACTAATTCTGGGAGATTAGAGTCCCCCGGTGGCTGGGGTTCGAGTCCCCAGGTCAGTATAAATTGACTAAGTAAGTCCGGGAGGTTTCAGTCCCCGGTGACAGGGGTTCAAGTCCCCAGGTCATGGTCGGGAGCTCGGAGGTTAGAGTCTCCCAACTATAAGTGTTGGGAAATTAGAGGCGTAAATACTGGGGTTCGAGTCCCTAGAACGTAGTTAAAGGATAACTACAGTGTCTGTCTCAACCACCCTTCCTTAGACCGGTTATTAAGAGGAGCGATCCCCCACACGAAGGTCAGGACCCTGAAGTGGGTGTAGAGACTAAGGACACTGGAGTAGTATACAGAAATATGTAAGAGGTAGAAGTGTTAAAACGGGGCAGATTTCGGATAAGTCGGGTGTCGGAATCCCTTTACATCGGTTATGCCAGGATGACCCTGAAAATGAAGTGCAGTACAGACGTCTGTCAGCATGCCTAAACAAAAAATTGGGAAATGAGAATTGGCCATTAGGGGGAATGTGGGATATAGATCTATGTAACAAAGCCGAGGAGGCACTACGGACACGTAATGTGGGAAGCAAATGGAAAGGGTTAATGTCATCCTGGAGAAAAGAGAGCTGAGGAGCTGACTGGCCAGTTGGGTGGATAATGCACGTAGGAGAGGGATTAGCGGCTGTGATAGTGAAGGGAAACCAAAAACATTTTTTTTGTCCTGCCTCATGGCTAATTTTTAAATTAAATGGCTGTAACAATAAACTCCATCCAGATAGTCTGTTTTTCTCCCTTTAAATATCTCCAAAAATGTCAAGGGGTTATGATCAGTACAGACAATTGGCTCAGATACGTTACTGGCCATATGAATGTTCAAATGTTGCAAAGCCAACACCAAACCCAAGGTCTCTTCCTCAATGGCAGAATACGTTTTTTGATAAACATTCGATTTTTGGGAATTACACCCATTAAGTCTTTCTAGACTCTTGTTATCATTTTGCAAGAGTACAGCACCAACATAGCTACCCTGAATGCCTTTGTGTAATTGGGTATTCCTAACACTGGGGTATGGTTAGGCTGTCAAATGCCTTCTGATGTTCATCTGTCCATTAGAATTTTCTGCATTTCTACAAAAGGTCAGCCAGTGGAGCAACTACACTGCTAAAATTCAGTATGAATTTCTAGTTAAAAAACAACACTCAAGTGCAGCACTTCCTTCTTTGTTGACTGCATGGGATACTCCCTTTGCTTTCACATCTGTCAATGTTCATTGGTATTGCATAGGAACATGACTTGGGCTTTTGCAAACTCACTCTTAGCCTGCTTCCTGATATCGATTGAACAATTCTGCTCAATGTTCCAACTGTTCCTTCCATGTGAGACTAAAAATCAACAGATCATCTATTTATATCATACAATTGGATAATGCAAATATGATTTTAATTGGTTACTCTTTGAAATGAGGCTGATGCATTCTACAAACCAAATGACATGACTTTAAACTGGTAAGGTCCATTTGCTGGCCTGAAAGCCAAAATTTCCTTAGCTCTTTTGGATGAAGATACCTCCCAGTATCCTTCAAGTAAGTTAGGTTTAGAAAACAAAAATTGCTTCTTCTACCTTCATGGGATAGGGAACAAAATGGATTTTGAAACTGCATTGGCGTTTTGATAATCCAAGACAGTTGTTGAATGCCATCTCGTTTTGGTACCATACTATGGGTGAGCTCCATTTGCTGCAACATTTTGGTTATTTCATCTCTAATATCTTTTTGAACTGTGTCAAGTTTAGAGGGTTAAACCTATAAGGATGTTTTTACCTGGAACAGGATTTTTTTATATCTACATCTTGGATAATCAGTTCAATACTTCCAGGCTTATTTCCCATGTATAGCCCCATGTGATTGCAATAACTCTTTCAGATCATTTTGTTTTTCGTCTGGAAGACAATGATAATTTATTCCAATTTCTGAGAATTTCATCATTGTCGAATTTAATTTGATGAATGCCAATTTCAGAATCAACTAGATTTGATTCTTTACTGAGTTGTAACAAGTAGCACATTCTCCTTTGCTTTCCTTCTCTATCAAAATACCATTTGAACATATTCATCATGGAATGGCCTCCGGAAATCTAGTAGACACATCCACTACTGTCAACAAATATTGATCGCCATTTTGTTTTAGGAAGGGGCCCTACATAATCAATTAAGACTCCTGCAAAAGCTTCCTCAAATGTTGGGGTTGGTATTAATGGTGCTGGTCTTATCACTACCCGAGGTTTTCCAATTCCTAACACGTGTGAGATGTCCAGCTTAATTCAACCACATCTTTGTGCAGGATAGGCCAATGAAAGGTTTTTGTATTTTTCTTGTGTTTTCCTTGCATCGAAAATCACCTACAGATACCTCATGTATTACCCGCAAAATCTTTCTGTAACCCACTAGTATTACAATTAATGAACTTCTGCCCATTTCCCATCTGCCTGAATGTGTGATGGTCTCCATTTCCTCATCAAGACTTCATTTTTAAGATGGTAACATTTTGGAGTACACACAGATTGATACAACTGCTTTAGCTTTTTATGTTTCTGTTATAATTGAGTTAATATCCCTGAACTCAAAATGACCTCCACCCGTTTTTATTTGTTAAAACATAGAACATAGAACAATACAGCACAGCACAGGCCCTTCGGCCCACGATGTTGTGCCAAACTTTTATCCTAAACCTAAGGTCTATCTAACCTCCACCCCTACCTTATACTATCATCCATATGCCTATCTATTAGCTCCTTAAATGCCTCTAATGAAGCTGACTCCACTACCCTCTCCGACAATGCATTCCACGCCCCAACCACTCTCGTAAAGAAGCTACCTCTGCCGTCTCCCCTATATCACTTTAAAACTATGTCCCCTCGTAAAAGCTACCTCCTCCCTAGGAAGAAGTCTCTGGCTGTCTACACCTCTGATCATTTTGTACACCTCTATCAAGTCACCTCCCATCCTTTGTCGTTCTGAAGAGAAAAACCCTAGCTCTCTCAACCTTTCCTCGTAAGAACTTCCCTCAATTCCAGGCAATATCCTGGTAAATCTCCTCTGCACCTTTTCCAATGCCTCCACATCTTTCCTGTAATGAGGTGACCGGAATGGGACACAATACTCCAGGTGTGGCAGAACCAGGCTTTTGTATAGCTGGAGCATAACTTCACAGCTCTTTAGCTCGATCATCTATTAATGAAAGCTAACACACTATACACCTTCTTAACAACTCTATCCACCTGGGTGGCAGCTTTCAGGGAACTGTGGACATGAACCCTGAGATCCCTCTGCTCCTCCACACTGCCAAGAATCTTACCGTTAACCCTGTATTCTGCTTTCAACTTTGTCCTTCCAAAATGAATCACCTCACACTTTTCAGGGTTAAACTCCGTCTGCCACTTCTCAGCCCAGCTCTGCATCCTACCTTTGTAACCTAGAACAGCCCTCCGCACTGTCCACAATGCGACTCACCTTTGTGTCATTTGCAAACTTGCTAATCCACCCTTTCACTCCTTCATCCAAATCATTTACAAAAATCACAAATAGAAGAGGACCCAGGACAGATCCTTGTGGTACACCTCTCGTAACTGAGCACCATGTTGAATATTTTCTGTCCACTCCCACCCTTTGTCTTCTAAGGGTCAGCCAATTCTGAATTCTGCCACATTTCCCCCTATCCCATACATCCTTACTTTCTGCATGAGCCTACCATGGAAACCTTATCAAATGCCTTACTTAAATCCTTGTATTTCACATCCACTGCTCTATCTTCATCTACGCATTTGGTCACCTCTTCAAAGAATTCAGTAAGATTCTCAACAACTCTGATTTCTCTTGTTTCAATCATGGCTTTGTAAATTTGGTACCACACAGTGAGGTAAAATCCCAGGATCTACTTCCAGCAACATCTCAGTTGCCTGATTTTTCACTAGCACTTCAACTATAGTAGGCATTGCTCCCAGCTGTGATCCAACTGTTTATTTACTGAGGAAAAACTGTATTTCTGAAAAAGTGAATTTCTCTATTACTTCTACTACACCACTTTTCACTCTCCAACCTCACCTGATGAAAAAGAACATTATTCTCGTCACAAAGAATTCCACGTATTTTCACCTTTTCTGGCAATACTCTTTCTGAATTGAAACACCTCCTCATCACTCACCATCAAAAACTGACTTGCTCCCATATGCTTTAAAAATTTTAATTTCTTTACCCATATAGTCACCTGCTCATCCTGGAACACATGAGTAAACCTTACCCACAGAAGTACATTCTTTAAAGAGATCTGGTGCTCTTCTCAACAAATTCCTAAACACGCTGTACACAGTTTTCAGAGATAATAGGAATTGCAGATGCTGGAGAATCTGAGACAAAGTGCAGAACTGGATGAACACAGCAGGCCCAGCAGCATCAGAGGAACAGGAAAGCTGATGTTTCGGGTCTAGACCCTTCTTCAGAAATGGGAGGGGGTGTGGAAGGGGATTCTGAAATAAGTTGGGAGAACGGGGGAGGCGGATAGAAGATGGATGAAGGAGGAGATAGGTGGAGAGGAGACAGACAGTCAAGGAGGCAGGGTTGTAGCCAGTAAAGGTGGGGAATTAGGGAGGAGATAGGTCGGTCCAGGTGAGATGTTAATATGATAACATCTCATGAATATTTATGCTCCTTATCTCCTCACACAGGGGAATGTGGAACTAATTTAAACTTACTGCCCGAATAGGATTGGGTGGGAAACGTTTGTAAAGGTGTGAGACTTCTGTAATTCTGTGAAGGGGTGAAACTCCTGTTTCTACTGAAGTGGCCAGGTCAGTGACCTTGGGTCAAGCCAAACACTTCAGCGGATGAAATCACATCCTGTCATTATCAGTCACTTTGTGAACGATCAATGCTGTATTCTGTTCTCTTTATGTCCCAAATGTAGTAGTTGTTTTATGTATCAGCCATTTCATAGAGTATAAAAAGCGGGGACTGTCTGCTGTTCGGGAGAATTGCTAACAGAACTCTGCACTCTGTGCCGGGTTGCGTATAGCGATCCTCCACAGCTTGTACTTGCTTAATGATAAAGGCTTGTGATTTTGTAGCCAGGTCAGTGTCTTGTGATTGCATCAAGTCCGTGAGGGTCTCCGAAAAACAAACCTAACATTTGGCACTGCGAGCAGGTATCCAACATGTACAGAGGTCTTATATGGAAGACTGAATAAGTGATCGTTCGAGTGTTGGTGATGTGAGACGGACAGGCCCACAAGGTACCTTGGTCTGTCTCACTAACCTGCCACCCGTGCGACCCCTCGTCCCTGCGTGGCTCTGTATTGACGGAACCCCGAGACGGCTCATGATCTGGACACTGATAAATCCTAATGCCTAGAGGTTAGAGTCCCCAGGGCTATGATAAACTAATTCTGGGAGATTAGAGTCCCCCGGTGGCTGGGGTTCGAGTCCCCAGGTCAGTATAAATTGACTAAGTAAGTCCGGGAGGTTTCAGTCCCCGGTGACAGGGGTTCAAGTCCCCAGGTCATGGTCGGGAGCTCGGAGGTTAGAGTCTCCCAACTATAAGTGTTGGGAAATTAGAGGCGTAAATACTGGGGTTCGAGTCCCTAGAACGTAGTTAAAGGATAACTACAGTGTCTGTCTCAACCACCCTTCCTTAGACCGGTTATTAAGAGGAGCGATCCCCCACACGAAGGTCAGGACCCTGAAGTGGGTGTAGAGACTAAGGACACTGGAGTAGTATACAGAAATATGTAAGAGGTAGAAGTGTTAAAACGGGGCAGATTTCGGATAAGTCGGGTGTCGGAATCCCTTTACATCGGTTATGCCAGGATGACCCTGAAAATGAAGTGCAGTACAGACGTCTGTCAGCATGCCTAAACAAAAAATTGGGAAATGAGAATTGGCCATTAGGGGGAATGTGGGATATAGATCTATGTAACAAAGCCGAGGAGGCACTACGGACACGTAATGTGGGAAGCAAATGGAAAGGGTTAATGTCATCCTGGAGAAAAGAGAGCTGAGGAGCTGACTGGCCAGTTGGGTGGATAATGCACGTAGGAGAGGGATTAGCGGCTGTGATAGTGAAGGGAAACCAAAAACATTTTTTTTGTCCTGCCTCATGGCTAATTTTTAAATTAAATGGCTGTAACAATAAACTCCATCCAGATAGTCTGTTTTTCTCCCTTTAAATATCTCCAAAAATGTCAAGGGGTTATGATCAGTACAGACAATTGGCTCAGATACGTTACTGGCCATATGAATGTTCAAATGTTGCAAAGCCAACACCAAACCCAAGGTCTCTTCCTCAATGGCAGAATACGTTTTTTGATAAACATTCGATTTTTGGGAATTACACCCATTAAGTCTTTCTAGACTCTTGTTATCATTTTGCAAGAGTACAGCACCAACATAGCTACCCTGAATGCCTTTGTGTAATTGGGTATTCCTAACACTGGGGTATGGTTAGGCTGTCAAATGCCTTCTGATGTTCATCTGTCCATTAGAATTTTCTGCATTTCTACAAAAGGTCAGCCAGTGGAGCAACTACACTGCTAAAATTCAGTATGAATTTCTAGTTAAAAAACAACACTCAAGTGCAGCACTTCCTTCTTTGTTGACTGCATGGGATACTCCCTTTGCTTTCACATCTGTCAATGTTCATTGGTATTGCATAGGAACATGACTTGGGCTTTTGCAAACTCACTCTTAGCCTGCTTCCTGATATCGATTGAACAATTCTGCTCAATGTTCCAACTGTTCCTTCCATGTGAGACTAAAAATCAACAGATCATCTATTTATATCATACAATTGGATAATGCAAATATGATTTTAATTGGTTACTCTTTGAAATGAGGCTGATGCATTCTACAAACCAAATGACATGACTTTAAACTGGTAAGGTCCATTTGCTGGCCTGAAAGCCAAAATTTCCTTAGCTCTTTTGGATGAAGATACCTCCCAGTATCCTTCAAGTAAGTTAGGTTTAGAAAACAAAAATTGCTTCTTCTACCTTCATGGGATAGGGAACAAAATGGATTTTGAAACTGCATTGGCGTTTTGATAATCCAAGACAGTTGTTGAATGCCATCTCGTTTTGGTACCATACTATGGGTGAGCTCCATTTGCTGCAACATTTTGGTTATTTCATCTCTAATATCTTTTTGAACTGTGTCAAGTTTAGAGGGTTAAACCTATAAGGATGTTTTTACCTGGAACAGGATTTTTTTATATCTACATCTTGGATAATCAGTTCAATACTTCCAGGCTTATTTCCCATGTATAGCCCCATGTGATTGCAATAACTCTTTCAGATCATTTTGTTTTTCGTCTGGAAGACAATGATAATTTATTCCAATTTCTGAGAATTTCATCATTGTCGAATTTAATTTGATGAATGCCAATTTCAGAATCAACTAGATTTGATTCTTTACTGAGTTGTAACAAGTAGCACATTCTCCTTTGCTTTCCTTCTCTATCAAAATACCATTTGAACATATTCATCATGGAATGGCCTCCGGAAATCTAGTAGACACATCCACTACTGTCAACAAATATTGATCGCCATTTTGTTTTAGGAAGGGGCCCTACATAATCAATTAAGACTCCTGCAAAAGCTTCCTCAAATGTTGGGGTTGGTATTAATGGTGCTGGTCTTATCACTACCCGAGGTTTTCCAATTCCTAACACGTGTGAGATGTCCAGCTTAATTCAACCACATCTTTGTGCAGGATAGGCCAATGAAAGGTTTTTGTATTTTTCTTGTGTTTTCCTTGCATCGAAAATCACCTACAGATACCTCATGTATTACCCGCAAAATCTTTCTGTAACCCACTAGTATTACAATTAATGAACTTCTGCCCATTTCCCATCTGCCTGAATGTGTGATGGTCTCCATTTCCTCATCAAGACTTCATTTTTAAGATGGTAACATTTTGGAGTACACACAGATTGATACAACTGCTTTAGCTTTTTATGTTTCTGTTATAATTGAGTTAATATCCCTGAACTCAAAATGACCTCCACCCGTTTTTATTTGTTAAAACATAGAACATAGAACAATACAGCACAGCACAGGCCCTTCGGCCCACGATGTTGTGCCAAACTTTTATCCTAAACCTAAGGTCTATCTAACCTCCACCCCTACCTTATACTATCATCCATATGCCTATCTATTAGCTCCTTAAATGCCTCTAATGAAGCTGACTCCACTACCCTCTCCGACAATGCATTCCACGCCCCAACCACTCTCGTAAAGAAGCTACCTCTGCCGTCTCCCCTATATCACTTTAAAACTATGTCCCCTCGTAAAAGCTACCTCCTCCCTAGGAAGAAGTCTCTGGCTGTCTACACCTCTGATCATTTTGTACACCTCTATCAAGTCACCTCCCATCCTTTGTCGTTCTGAAGAGAAAAACCCTAGCTCTCTCAACCTTTCCTCGTAAGAACTTCCCTCAATTCCAGGCAATATCCTGGTAAATCTCCTCTGCACCTTTTCCAATGCCTCCACATCTTTCCTGTAATGAGGTGACCGGAATGGGACACAATACTCCAGGTGTGGCAGAACCAGGCTTTTGTATAGCTGGAGCATAACTTCACAGCTCTTTAGCTCGATCATCTATTAATGAAAGCTAACACACTATACACCTTCTTAACAACTCTATCCACCTGGGTGGCAGCTTTCAGGGAACTGTGGACATGAACCCTGAGATCCCTCTGCTCCTCCACACTGCCAAGAATCTTACCGTTAACCCTGTATTCTGCTTTCAACTTTGTCCTTCCAAAATGAATCACCTCACACTTTTCAGGGTTAAACTCCGTCTGCCACTTCTCAGCCCAGCTCTGCATCCTACCTTTGTAACCTAGAACAGCCCTCCGCACTGTCCACAATGCGACTCACCTTTGTGTCATTTGCGAACTTGCTAATCCACCCTTTCACTCCTTCATCCAAATCATTTACAAAAATCACAAATAGAAGAGGACCCAGGACAGATCCTTGTGGTACACCTCTCGTAACTGAGCACCATGTTGAATATTTTCTGTCCACTCCCACCCTTTGTCTTCTAAGGGTCAGCCAATTCTGAATTCTGCCACATTTCCCCCTATCCCATACATCCTTACTTTCTGCATGAGCCTACCATGGAAACCTTATCAAATGCCTTACTTAAATCCTTGTATTTCACATCCACTGCTCTATCTTCATCTACGCATTTGGTCACCTCTTCAAAGAATTCAGTAAGATTCTCAACAACTCTGATTTCTCTTGTTTCAATCATGGCTTTGTAAATTTGGTACCACACAGTGAGGTAAAATCCCAGGATCTACTTCCAGCAACATCTCAGTTGCCTGATTTTTCACTAGCACTTCAACTATAGTAGGCATTGCTCCCAGCTGTGATCCAACTGTTTATTTACTGAGGAAAAACTGTATTTCTGAAAAAGTGAATTTCTCTATTACTTCTACTACACCACTTTTCACTCTCCAACCTCACCTGATGAAAAAGAACATTATTCTCGTCACAAAGAATTCCACGTATTTTCACCTTTTCTGGCAATACTCTTTCTGAATTGAAACACCTCCTCATCACTCACCATCAAAAACTGACTTGCTCCCATATGCTTTAAAAATTTTAATTTCTTTACCCATATAGTCACCTGCTCATCCTGGAACACATGAGTAAACCTTACCCACAGAAGTACATTCTTTAAAGAGATCTGGTGCTCTTCTCAACAAATTCCTAAACACGCTGTACACAGTTTTCAGAGATAATAGGAATTGCAGATGCTGGAGAATCTGAGACAAAGTGCAGAACTGGATGAACACAGCAGGCCCAGCAGCATCAGAGGAACAGGAAAGCTGATGTTTCGGGTCTAGACCCTTCTTCAGAAATGGGAGGGGGTGTGGAAGGGGATTCTGAAATAAGTTGGGAGAACGGGGGAGGCGGATAGAAGATGGATGAAGGAGGAGATAGGTGGAGAGGAGACAGACAGTCAAGGAGGCAGGGTTGTAGCCAGTAAAGGTGGGGAATTAGGGAGGAGATAGGTCGGTCCAGGTGAGATGTTAATATGATAACATCTCATGAATATTTATGCTCCTTATCTCCTCACACAGGGGAATGTGGAACTAATTTAAACTTACTGCCCGAATAGGATTGGGTGGGAAACGTTTGTAAAGGTGTGAGACTTCTGTAATTCTGTGAAGGGGTGAAACTCCTGTTTCTACTGAAGTGGCCAGGTCAGTGACCTTGGGTCAAGCCAAACACTTCAGCGGATGAAATCACATCCTGTCATTATCAGTCACTTTGTGAACGATCAATGCTGTATTCTGTTCTCTTTATGTCCCAAATGTAGTAGTTGTTTTATGTATCAGCCATTTCATAGAGTATAAAAAGCGGGGACTGTCTGCTGTTCGGGAGAATTGCTAACAGAACTCTGCACTCTGTGCCGGGTTGCGTATAGCGATCCTCCACAGCTTGTACTTGCTTAATGATAAAGGCTTGTGATTTTGTAGCCAGGTCAGTGTCTTGTGATTGCATCAAGTCCGTGAGGGTCTCCGAAAAACAAACCTAACATTTGGCACTGCGAGCAGGTATCCAACATGTACAGAGGTCTTATATGGAAGACTGAATAAGTGATCGTTCGAGTGTTGGTGATGTGAGACGGACAGGCCCACAAGGTACCTTGGTCTGTCTCACTAACCTGCCACCCGTGCGACCCCTCGTCCCTGCGTGGCTCTGTATTGACGGAACCCCGAGACGGCTCATGATCTGGACACTGATAAATCCTAATGCCTAGAGGTTAGAGTCCCCAGGGCTATGATAAACTAATTCTGGGAGATTAGAGTCCCCCGGTGGCTGGGGTTCGAGTCCCCAGGTCAGTATAAATTGACTAAGTAAGTCCGGGAGGTTACAGTCCCCGGTGACAGGGGTTCAAGTCCCCAGGTCATGGTCGGGAGCTCGGAGGTTAGAGTCTCCCAACTATAAGTGTTGGGAAATTAGAGGCGTAAATACTGGGGTTCGAGTCCCTAGAACGTAGTTAAAGGATAACTACAGTGTCTGTCTCAACCACCCTTCCTTAGACCGGTTGTTAAGAGGAGCGATCCCCCACACGAAGGTCAGGACCCTGAAGTGGGTGTAGAGACTAAGGACACTGGAGTAGTATACAGAAATATGTAAGAGGTAGAAGTGTTAAAACGGGGCAGATTTCGGATAAGTCGGGTGTCGGAATCCCTTTACATCGGTTATGCCAGGATGACCCTGAAAATGAAGTGCAGTACAGACGTCTGTCAGCATGCCTAAACAAAAAATTGGGAAATGAGAATTGGCCATTAGGGGGAATGTGGGATATAGATCTATGTAACAAAGCCGAGGAGGCACTACGGACACGTAATGTGGGAAGCAAATGGAAAGGGTTAATGTCATCCTGGAGAAAAGAGAGCTGAGGAGCTGACTGGCCAGTTGGGTGGATAATGCACGTAGGAGAGGGATTAGCGGCTGTGATAGTGAAGGGAAACCAAAAACTTGGGACGTTTTAAAGCTGCAGTGTAAGGATCCTGAAATGAATGAACAGGAAAGGGTTAAACAAGAAAGGCTGGAAAGGGAATAACGAAACAGAGAGCAGGGATTAGAGCGGCAGGCCTTGTTGACAGAAAATAAAAAATTGGAGGTACCTCCTGACATATCTGGCACGCCGATGTTGTTCCAAAGCAATGACACAGGTGAACAAGACGAGGAGGACTGGGGAAGGCACCCTTCTGCCCCATCGGGACCACTACCCCCTCCACAACCCTACCCGTCCTTGGCCAACCTACACCTACAGGCATCCCAACACTACCATAAGCCCCAGCAAGCTGTGTCCTTACCACCACCACTGTACACTGTCCAAGCCCAAACCAAACCTCCTGCCGTAGAATCCCCATGCCTTACAGTAACCGGCCCACACGCCTCTCTTGCTGAACCCGCAGCTTCTCCTTCTGCCAGGCATCCCACTCAGGGCCCATTCACAGACCTTACCTCCTGTCGTTACTAGGTCTAGAACTCAACAGACAAACAAGAAACCGGATATGGAACAGACTGTTAGTGGACCAAAAGAGAGAGGGCAGGATTCTTTTAAGACTCACAGGGGGAGCCCGAAAGAAACGTAAGCTCCGCATGCAGTTCTCTCAGCCCTCTAGTGCCGGCCTAGTGTTCCTGAGCGATTCTGCAAGTAGTGAAGAGTATGATAGTCCCGATTCACAGGCAGAGGATAGTGAATCTGAGGACAGTGTTTGGGAGGGACCCTCAGATAACCGTCCCCTAGAGGACATTTGCAAAAAAATTCAACAATTTCCTAATCGCACGGTCCCTCACCCGAACCCACTATGGGGGAGGGGGGTGAGGGGGTGGTGCCAATATACCAAGCAGGCCTATACCCCTTGGAAGCTGCAAGAGATGTATTTAATTATGTCAATGGCCCCTGATGGAAAGACTAATCCTGACAGCTTCATAGACTACATCCTGGGCACTATTCAAATGTACCAAGCCACCCCCCCCCAAGACCTCTTTAGCCTGTGCTGTATGGCTCTTACCCCTAGTGAGTTAATTGGGTGGAAAGGCCACCTAGGAGACCCAGCTCCCCAGGATTAGGATGCTTTTACAAGTCTTGTGGCTGAAGGTCTTCGGCTACAAACCATTAAAGATGCACTTAAGCGAACCTTACCAAAGCACTAGAGTGCAAACCCAAACCCAGGGAGGACGGCCCCGACTTCTGGGACTGTTTCTGCTCCACCTATGCTGGTGAAACTGCCTCCACTGCAGGGAATCCCTCACCACAGTTCAATGCTGTTTTGCTGCAGTGTTTACCTGAGGCAGTGGAGACGGCTATTCGTACCAATAACATGGATTGGCCAGATAATACCTGTCCCCAGATGAGAAGGGCCTTGACTTATTACTGGAACATTGCTGAGGAATTCAAACCAACCAGGGTCAAGTATGACATGGTGCAGTGTCACCCACGCCAACCCAGGCCCAAAAGCCCAGCACCTCTAGCGTCGGATGTTGAATTACTGAGGGCATATCAAGTGGAACCCCAGCACTATGTTCCTGGCCGGGAACACAATTACGGTAACGGTTATGCCACCCATCCACACGGTCCTACTCCTCCTCACTATGGAATGCCATACGCACCTGCTTCCCCCGTTCCGTACACCCAGTGCCCCTCTGCTGCGAGGCGGAACACCCCGCTCTGCCAAGGGATATTTTAACTGTGGCAGTCGGGATCACCGGAAGGCAGATTGTCCTCAGAATCAACCACAAGGGAGACCCCAAGGAAGAAGGCAATCTTTTTCCACTGGTAATCCTTTTTCAGCCTGACTATCTTCGCCCTATAATTGGCCCGTTTTTACCTAGAGATCTGGGGGATTAATCTAACCGTACAAGGTGTAGCAATTCCCTTTATGATTGATACCAGGGCCGCGGCATCTACGCTGGATGCTTTGTGTGTACAGCGAAATGGGTTTAAGCTCTTGCCCGCCTCAGTAAGTCTTAGCAGGCTTACCAGGCAGGAAAATGTCTACTCTTTAACAGAACCGTTGACAGCCTGATTTGGCCCTCAAACCTGTGTTATTCAGTTTACCCCGATCCTTAATTTGGGTGTTAATTTAGCGGGGAGAGATTTGTTGCGCCTTCTTCAAATTGAAATTCGCTGTCTCAATGAGGGTATTAGCATAAAAAGTGACTGATTAAGCGATAGTTTTGGGTTCATCAATCGCCACAATGGTGGACAATTGGCTTATCCCCTTGAGATTTCACCCCTCCCCTACAGATCCCTGGCCCTCATGTTACCTTGTACTAAGACCCGACAGGCACTTCCCGTGAATTGGCTGCTATCTACGCCCCCTATCTAGGATGAAGTTTATCTGTTACTATTATAGGGCTTATTGAGGGAAAGGAAGTATCAGTGTTTCTGGTGGAGGTGCCACCCCACCTATGGCACCAAATCGGGACTGGTGACCCCTCACCTCACACTGACTGTGAACACCGGCTGTAGGGCTAAGCCCTTGGGATTTCTGGTGCACTGCTTGATCCAACAGTCGGACCTGGAAATGAAGGGTTCTTCACAGCAGTTGGCTGATGGCCTCATTACATATTATTGCAATCCTTTTATTGTCTTTGGGCCCTTACGTCACCACCACCCTCATCATAGCCCCTCTGAGGAGCCTTCTCCAGGCCTGTGGTCTGCTTCTACACACAAGGTGGGGGATATACTCCGGTCACCCCCATAAAAATACAGGTCATCCTTGGAGCACCCTTACCCTTGATACCTCAGCACCCCTTCAAACCTGAGGCAGTGGAAGGGATAACCTCCCTGATCGATTCATTCCTCCAACAAGGTATATTGGTCCCTTGTCAATCGCCTTGCAATACTCCTATTCTACCCGTCCCTAAACCTGGCCGCCAGGAATGAAGACTAGTCCAGGACCTCAGACAAATAAATAAGGTAGTCTGACCATTACATCCAATTGTCCCTAATCCTGCCATTATCCTTAGTAACATCCCCTCAGATACATGTGTTTTCACTGTTGTGGACATGCAACATGCATTTTTTGCTGTTCCCTTGGATAAGGAGTCTCGGTATATGTTTACCTTTACCTTTCAGGGCCAGCAGTATACCTGGACTCGTCTCCCCCAAGGGTTCGTTCACTTGCCCACGCTGTTTTCCCAGGTCTTACACCGCCAGCTCCAAGATCTCTGACTCTTGGATGGCTCCACAGTTATCCAATACGTTGACAATTTGCTTTTAGCAAGTCCATCAGAATCTGCTGATGTTGCAGACACTAACTGGCTTTTGAATGCTCTCTACTCTTGGGGATATGTTGTGCCCGCCATGAAGGTTAAGTGTACCCAACGGCAGGTACAGTTCCTACAGCCTCAGAACGGACACTCACCCCGAGCACATTGCCCCTAATCTAATGACCCCCTCGCCCACCACCCCTAAACAAATGAAGGCCTTTTTAGAGTAGATTAGATTCTCTATAGTGTGGAAACAGGCTCTTTGGTCCAAAAAGTCCACACCACCCCTTGAAGCATCCCACCCAGACCCATCCCCCATAACCCACACACCCCTGAACACTACGGGCAATTTAGCATGGCCAATCCACCTGCACATCTTTGGACTGTGGGAGGAAACCGGAGCACCCAGAGGAAACCCACAAAGACATGGGGAGAATGTGCAAACTCCACACAGTCAGTTATCCAAGGCTGGAATTGAACCTGGGTCCCTGGCGCTGTGAGGCTGCAGTGCTAGGCACTGAGCCACCGTGCCACCCAAAGGGTTAGTAAATTTTTGTCGACCGTGGCTCCCTAATGTAACTTTGCTCACCAAACTCCTAACCCCTTTTGCTTCTTGTAAAGCCCCAAAAACCTTCACCCTCTCTAACAAACAACAGTCAGCCTTCACAGACTTAAAAACAGCCCGTGCTGCTGTCCCAGCTTTGGGAAGACCTTTATATGACAGACCTTTCCAGCTACATGCTCATGTTCTGGATGAGTGCGCTACTGGAGTCTTGACACAGACTCACGGCGATTGCAAACAACCAGTTGCCAACTACTCTACCCCACTGGACTCTGTAGCTCAGGGCTTACCCCTTTGTTCTCAGTTTCTTCCGGCGGTTTACTCTTTAGTCACTGCAGCCTCTAATGTTACTCTCCACCAGCCTCTTACTGTCTATACCTCAAATGCCATTGTCGCCCTCCTCACCTCCCACCAGACTCAACACTTTACCCAGCCACATTTTTGAGCGCCGCCACACCCCCCCACCAGATGAGTTCTTAGAACCCCCACATGACTGCCTACTAAGGAACCAATTGCTAACCTCTCCCCGACCGGACCTTACTGACGTCCCACTCCCTTCTCCGGGCCTTATCCTGTTTGTTGATGGGAATTCCTCCACATCCCCCTTGCGTACCCCCCTCTCTGGATACACAATTGTCGATGCTGCTTCCACATTAGAATTGGTGGTGTTTGAGCCCCTGGTGTCTGCTCCGAAAGCAGAACTTTTTGCCCTCACCCGCACTTGCATTCTGGCCTCAGGGAAGTGAGTGAATATTTATGCAGACTCTCGGTATGCCTTTGGTATCTCCCACGATTTTGGCCAACTGTGGTCTCAGCGTGGGTTTTTAACATCCTCAGGTGCTCCCATCCAGACCTCCTTGTATGACAAAAACCTTCTCCAAGCAATCCTCCTCCCCAGATAATTGGCTATTATCAAATGTGCTGCCCATGCCTCTGATGACTCTGTAGTTACTCAGGGCAATGCTTGGGCTGATCATGCCGCTAAACAGGCTGCAGCAGATCAAACTTCTATTGTGCCCTCTACGAAAGAGCAGGTGGTAAATCACACACCTCCTTTGGACAAGACCAGCATGCCAGATATAGTCTCTATTCAGTGCCAGCAGGGGGATGCCCTGCCTCTGAAAAGGACATTTGGAAGGCACATGGATGTTCGCATTCTGCGTCATCAGGCCTTTGGGTGACTCTAATCAGCCAAGTGTGTGTACCTGATGCTTTGTTGCCTTTGCTCATTGTCTTCATTCTGTTACCCACCTTACCAAACAGGCAATGAGTGGTATCATACTCCGTACCTGGTGGCGCCCCTGACTGGCTGAGGCAGCCCAGTCTCATATAGCATCATGTTTGACATGCCAGCAAAGCAATGTTGTTCAGGGGGTGAGATGTTCACCAGGAACACCCTTGCCAGGTGGACCGTTTGAATGTATTCAGCTAGATTTTATTGAATTACCGCGCATAAACTGTTATAAGTATCGTCTTGTGACAGTTGATGTATTCTGTAGATTAGATAAGATTCCCGACAGTGTGGAAACAGGCCCTTCGGCCAACAAGTCCACACTGAACCTTGCAGCATCCCACCCAAACCCATCCCCCTATAACCCACACACCCCTGAACACTACGGGCAATTTAGCATGGCCAATCCACCCAGCCTGCACATCTTTGGACTGTGGGCAGAAACCAGAGCACCTGGAGAAAACCGACGCAGACATAGGGAGAATGTGCAAACTCCACACAGACAGTTGCCCGAGGCTGGAATCGAACCCGGGTCCCTGGTGCTGTGAGGCTGCAGTGCTAACTGCTGAGCCACCGTGCCGCCCCACGGATAGATGGATAGAGGCTTTCCCAATAACAAATAACGAAGCTTCAATGGTAGTAAAACTGTTATTAACTGAAATAATATTAAGGTTTGGAGTGCCTTGACAAATTAGTTCAGATAATGGCACCCACATTGTAGGAAAGATTAATAAGGAATTATGTGATGTGTTACACATCCGACAACAATTCCACTGCGCCTACCACCCCCGGGTGGCAGGGGGCAGGGATAGTGGAAAGAGCTAACAGAACTCTCAAAGCTAAACTGACTAAGCTAACATCCGAAACTGGCTGTAACTGGTTAAAGGTTTTGCCCCTAGCTCTGTACCACTTGCGAATAATACCCCACTCTACCACTGGACTCTCAGCGGCAGAGATAGTCTATGGCCAACCCAGTAGGACACCCTGGGATGCCAATACCAGCCCACCCACCCAAATAAACTTGAATATTATGGGTGAGGAGATGCAAAGGTACTTCCAGCAGCTAATGTCGTCTCTCAGGTTTCTCCATTCAAAGGTAAAGCGTGCCTCCAGACCATCTTTGCGGATATTAGACCAGGATCTTAAGGATCAGAATTGCTCTTCGTAGCTGCAGAAAGGAGATTTCGTGCTCATTCGGGACTGCGATTGTCCCAAGCTTGGACAAAGGTGGAAAGGGCCATTTCAAGTGCTTCTCCAGAATCCGACAGCCCTTCAAGTCAAGGGGCAGAATCACTGGATCCACCTAAGTGACTGCAAATGTTGCGTCCCCTCACCAGCTTGCAACTAATCATTGGACTGAGTATTGTTCTGACCGTGCATGCGTTGGAAGACAATTTGTTGTACAGGACACATATCCAACTGCATGGTAATCAGTGTGTTATCCGCTAGCACAATCTGTAGAGGCTTTATTTGTAGCAATCCCAGGCTGGAACCCTCACCAACTCTATGGAGTAGATTATTCTGGTGAACCTTGCCAAGGGGAGGGAGGATCTTGTAGGAGTAGTATGCAGAGTCAATGTGTGGAATTGATAGTTAATGGCCCCTCCAATTGCACAGGTACTTAACCTAAGTCTGGGAAGAAATTAGCCAACTGTATGGATCCTACCAGCTACCTGCTTTGTTTTAATGGTACTGGGACTTGTGTATACGTCTTAGTAAACATCACCAACTATCCCCATGATGCTCCCTGGCCCCATCATTGTGTAAAACGAACTTGTACAACTAAAGGAGGGCTACCCAACGGCCCCTGTTTGGAATCAAGCCCAGTAAATGTGACTTCAGGCATACAGTGGACTTGTGAGAGCTGTAATGCCACCCACGTAGAAACGGGGTATGGGATATTTCCGTTTCACTCCTCAGGCTTCCAACCATTTAAGAGTCAATCCTCCTGGAACAGTTACAACATAGTATGAGTCTGTTACCTGCTACTGTGCTAAGAAGGGATTTGTTTTCCTTCCCCAACCTCACCGGTGCTGTTTGCTGTTGGGACCATTGGGCCTCTCACTGTCTCTTGTCCCCAACGAGCACATACTCAACGACGAATTGTCACATGCTTCATAAGCAAGGGGTTTTGCACTGAGTGGCAGGATCCGGTCATCTTGGACTCTCCCTTGGGATACGGCTTCCTGGGAACTGTCAGTTTGGGAGGCTCCTCGGGGTGATGTCCGCTAAAAAAACCGAAACTGCCTTAAAAGTGGACTCACTGCCCTGGGAAATAGCACAATGTTGGCACTGGAAGCAGTAATTCAAGAATTAGCCAAACTTCAGCTCTTTGCTCAGCAAACTCTTATGCAGTGGACTGTCAGCTGGCTCAACAAGGAGTATGTACGATTATAGGGGATAAATGCATACAGGGACAGTTGGACCAGTACAGAGAGGAACCCGACCTGGGGAAGGATGGCTGGGATGGCTTCTGGGCGGCTCTTCGGGCTCATACCTACTGCATTGGTTGGTTATCTTAGTGATTGTCATAACTGTTTGTTCTGTATTCATGGTATGTCTCAACTTGTGTTGCAGAATTATTACAGACAGACTAGTAGCTCCCTTCTTGGCCCCGATGTAGGTTATCATGGAATGATAAAAGGAGGGAATGAGATGTTAATGGGATAACATGCCATTAATTTTTTTGCTCCTTATCTTCTCACACAGGGGTATGTGGAAACTGTCTTAAACTACCTGCCCGAATAGGATTGGGTGGGAAACATTGTAAAGCTGTGAGACTGTAATTCTGTAAAGGGGTGAAACTTCTGTTTCTACTTTTTAAATGTTTACCTCCGCCATTTTAAGTCAACTTGCACTTTTCAGTGCTAACTTGCAAAGTTTGAAATCTCTCCTTATCCCTTTCTTCTACTAGGTTATTCTTCCTTTTTCCCTTGCCATTGTCTTTTTATTTCAAGCTGCTTCATTTACAATTGAATTTTAGCTATTTTCAATGATTCCAATTACATTTTTGGCAATTGTAGATCCTGAGCTATCACTGCAATTATTTCTATTTTCCTGATGTATGCAGGCAATTTCAACTTCAGCTTGTGTGCCAATTCCAAGAGCTTTGTCTTACCCATTTTCTGAAACAGCTAACTCCTTCCAAACTAGGCAAACTCTTAGCCACTGAAAGGGATGCTAATAGACAAGGCATTCCCTATTTAAACCAAACACAACAGCTGAAAAGAGAACACCAACACTCACCACTCACTGCCTTTGAGTCTAAAAATTCTAAACCCAAGCTGGAATTAGAGATTTTGTTCCTGGATAAGGCCCCAATTTGTTATGGATCAAACTGGACAAAGTAAATTATGGAGATAGCCTAAACCCTAATGTTTATATTTATTAAAAGGCAAGTGTAGGGTGTTGTGTTCCATCATTTGATTGATCCCCACCACTGAGCTTTAATCAAAATACACTTGTATTTTAACTGTATTGTTAGAATAAACAAAAAGATGTCCGAGATGTACTCAGACCTCTTGGCATCATGGTAGCCCACAAACACACTAAAACAGCAGCTAATGAACTTAAAAGACCCTATACAGCCAACGAGCAAAACAAACGTCATCTACAAAATACCTTGCAAGAACTGTGACAAATACTACATTGGACAAACGGGCAGAAAGCTAGCCACCAGGATACATGAACATCAACTAGCCACAAAACGACATGACCCACTATCACTAGTATCCTTACATACAGATGAGGAAGGACACCACTTTGATTGGGACAACACATCCATCCTAGGACAAGCCAAACAGAGACATGCAAGAGAATTCCTAGAAGCATGGTATTCCAACTGGAACTCCATCAACAAACACATCTACGACTCGCTGAGAAAAAGAACAGGAAATGACATCAACAACTCAAGGAAACCTAAACAGAGAAATAGAAAGTGGGACATAACACCAGCGCTTCACCAGAGGCTCACTGATGATGTTATCTAAAATGGTGATGAAACATCTGAAAACGAACCTTCCAGCTCAGCGAGCAAACTTACATCCAGAACCTCAACCTGAGCTACAAATCTTCTCAAAACTCGACAACAAAAAGAATTCGCATGGCCTTACTCTATAGAAATACTTAAGATATTGTATTATTTAACTATTAATCATCATCTGTTCCAATATAGGCTGCAACCCATAAAAACACCCTGGAAAGGCAATTCAGCAGCATTTATTATTTTCACACAGTCTCTCTATTTTCTTTCTACAGGACTGGAGAAAGAAAAAATTGCCCTTTTGATTTTTTAACAGGAAGCCTCTCTTTTTAAGAACATAGAACATGATGTTGTACTGTTATCCTACTCTAAGGTCAAACTAACTTGCATACCCTTCATTTTACTATCATCCGTGTGCCTGAGCGAGAGTCACTTTTACTGTATCTTACATTACACAGTGGTGGGTGCATGTGTGGGTGCACCACTGCCAGCGGTGGTAGTAAAGAACCTACATCTGAGATCTCCCCAATACCTTCTTCCAATCGCCTTAAAATTATGCTCCCTTGTAATAGTCATTCCCGCCCTGAGAAACAGTCTGACTATCCACTCTGTGTGCCTCTCATCATCTTGTACATCTCTATCAAGTCACCTCTCCTCCTTCTCTGCTGCAGTGAGAAAAGCCCCATCTCCCTGAACCTTTCCTTGTAAGACCTTCCCTCCAGTCCAGGGAGCGTCCTGGTAAATCTGCTCTGTGCTCTAGTTAAAGCTTCCACATCCTTTGTACAATGAAGCGACCAGAACTGAACACAATTTTCCAAGTGTGGTCTAACAGTTTTATTGAGCTGCAGCATACCCTCGCGGTCCTTAAGCTCAATCCTCCTGCTCATGAAAGCCAATACACCATACACCCTCTTAACAACCCTATCAACTTGGGTGGCAACTTTGAAGGATCTATGGACATGGACCCAAGATCCCTCTATTCCTCTACACTGCTCAGAATCCTGCCATTAACCCTATGTTCTGTATTCAAATTCAACCTTTTCAAATGAATCACTTCACACTTTTCTGGGTTGACTTCCATCTGCCACTTCTTTGCCCAGCTTTGCATCCATGTCCCGTTGCAACCTACAACAGCCCTCTATGCTGTCCACAACTCCACCAACCTTCATGTCATTGGCAAACTTACTAACCCACCATTCCACTTCCTCATCCAAGTCATTTATAAAGATCACAAAAAGAAGAGGTCCCAGAACAGATCTCCATGGGACATCGAGTTTCTGCTGCTAGAAATGAACATCTCACGGAGCTTCAGGTTGAATACTTTCCATCTACTACCACCCTCTGTCTTCTATTGGACAGCTAGTTTTGTATCCAGACAGCCAAATTTCCCTGAATCCCATGCCTCCTTACTTTCTGAATGAGCCCACCAGGGGGAACTTTATCAAACGCCATGTTAAAATCCATATACACCACATACAATGTGTTTTGTCACACCCTTAAAGAATTCAATAAGGCTTGTGAGGCAATGACCTGCCCCTCACAAAACCATGCTATTTCTAATCAAATTGTGCTTTTCCAAATAATCATAAATACTATCTGTCAGAATCTTCTCCAATAATTTGCCCACCACAGAAGACAGACTGACTGGTCTGTAATTCCCATGATGATCCCTATTTCCTTTCTTGAACAAGGGAATAATATTTGTCTCCCTCCAATTATCTGGTAATACTCCAGTAGACAGTGAGGGCACAAAGATCATCACGAAAGGTACAGCAATCTCTTCCCTCATTTCCCATAGAACACTAGGTATATCCCGTCTGGCCCAGGGGACTTAGCTATCCTCCTGTTTTTCAAAATTTCTAACACATCCTCCTTCCTAACGTCAACATTTTTGAGCACACCAGCCTGTTTCACAGCTATCCTCATAAGACTTCACTCTTACAGCAGAAAACTCAAGCTTTCAGCTCCAGCAATCAATAGAATTCTCCAACTCATTGAACATAAAAACACTATCTCCTCGGGTCTGTGGGAGCCTGATCCTGCCCGCACAGGATTCTTTTGTCCTACTTTATGTAATAAAATCCAGACAGAACTCAAAGCTGTTTGGAGAAGTCATTTTGGTACCACTGTGACAACACCCATCTCCAAGAGGAACAGGACAGAACACATTTCTTAAAGGAACAGTATCTTCTCACTAGACTAAGAATAATTAGTCAAAACACAATTAGTTATGAACTTAACTGGCCTGGGTAAATTGGAATCAAAGGTTGGCAGGCAAATCTGTAACAAAACAATGGATCACCTTTAAAGATATTTTGGTTACAGCAATGGTACATTTCCATAAAGGAGAAATGTTACATAAACAAATCTAAAGGGTGATAGATCAGGTGGACACAACATCCAAGAACCAGGATGAATATAGAGGTTTCAGAGGAAAAGTGATAAAATAAGTAAGTGAAACAATGAGATAGCATAAGACGACACTGGCTGCTAACAGCAAAAGGAATCCAAAAGTATCCTGCAGGAACTTCAGTGGCGAAATGATCGTAACAAGAGAAGTTGGGACTTCATTATGGGCCTTAAAGGAATTTACACATGGAGGCATAAGCACAACTGACATATTGAATAAACGCTTCACATCCATTTTACCAAGATGGTTTTGCCAAGTCATAACGACATAGGAGATGGTGGAGGCAGGTTAGTTAAAAAATGAGAGAAATGGTATTAGTTTGACTGTCTGTATATAGTTGAGAAGTCAAACAGAACAGACACATCCTAGGACACTGAGGAAAGGAAGAGTGAAAATTGGAATGGCAATAAACTTCTAATCCCCCGAGATATGGAAAGGTGCTAGAAGCCTGGAGAATCCTAAATATAATACAACGCCCTTATAATAAGGACAAACAGGAACTACATGTCCTTCAGTTTATTCTCAGTTTGGGACGAGGGAGGGGAGAAAGTTTTTAGAAACAATAATTCAAAACAAAATTAAACATCACTTTGCCAGATATGGGTTACTTAAGGAAAGTACATACAGATTTGTTGAGGGCAAATAACGTTTAAAAAACAAGTAACGGAAAGAGTATGAAATTTGATGAGCTTTTCTTGCAGACACAATAGGCAACACACCCACTTGTGCTAAAAGCATTTGGTGATTCTCAGCAGTATTTAATGTGATTGCTGCATAAGTCCTATTTTGGTAATTCTCAACCCAGTTAGGTAAATTCTTAAATAATTTATCCTGGTTGAAAAAATATATGCAAAGGTTTAAAATCATTGATTAAAACAGCATGAAATAATGGACAGACACAATAACTTTGAATTAATGCTTTATTTTTTTGGATGTCTTTCTGATAGGAAACTCAGCACAGGCAATTCAAATCAAAACAAAAATAAATATAAGAATATTTATGTAAAATTGCTCTCCCTCATGAACAATTATACATAATGTACAATTTCTGTTAAACTCTAATTTCAAGTTCTCCTAACACTTGGGAGGAGGTCATCTATACCACTCAAAAATGCATTAAAATATCTCCATGCAAACTTAGCAAAAAATGAACAAAAACAAATACCAGGAGAACTTTTTTAAACCTGCTTATAGTTGAAATTAAAATCAAACAATAACATTAATCACATTCATTTTTCTTCAAGTTCATATACAATTAAAATATTCTGGGTTCCTCACTATAGCTGCAGTAGTCACTTACGCTTGCAATACCACAGGATTTGTCCACCATTGCCCCGTTGTGCAGTAGCTTTGTTCAATTAATAATCAGTATCAGAGCCTTCTGCATTGTCCACATTGCGAGACAGCATGTAATTGTCCATGTCTATAGATCTGCAGTTGTTGATAGCATAGCGCAATCGCTCTGCCATGACTGTCTGACTGGAGTATGGGGGTAGACGCAATTGAAAGAAGCAGGTTTGTGAGGTAGGCAAGCTGTCGTAAGGCTGTCAAGGAACAGATATGATCATGAGTGGTGGTCAGACATAATTTAGAACACCAGATTATTGGATAGCAAACTTTAAACCATTTAACAGATCAGTATACACACAGGTACATTTAATTAATTCACAAGTCATACACTCTTGTAGATCATCAAAAAGTTAGCTTGAGTGTAAAGTAATGTGCTGCTGGTTTCTGACAGCATTGAGATATTCATCTAGTTCGCTGGATTTTTTATTTAAGGGTTATTTACTTAAAGTCAACTTCGAGAGCAGCCAATGGTCAAACTGAGGGAACTTTTACAATCAATAACATTCCAGGTACGACACAAAAAGATGTTGGAGGTTGACTGCATTTTGCTGGGCACGCGAGAAGGAATGATTTGATAGCCTTTGGTCAGGAAATTACTCAACTCAAGAATTAAGGGCAAGTTAACTTTCAGCTGATCAGCAAGCCAACATGGGTTTGTAAAATATAGGCCATGCCTTGGGGAATCTGCTTGGGTTTTTTTGAAGTGATGATTTTGAAGTACTGGAGAAAAGAATGCTATTTATATATCCCCTATAGGCATTTAGCTCACAGGACTGAAGGCACATTCTTGACCTTGCTAGGAAACTGGCTGAGCAGGAAGAGATAGAGTGTGGATTAAACAAAGACAAAGAATTGTGGATGCTGGACATCTGAAACAAAAACAGAAAACTGCTGGACAAACTGAGCAGGTCCGGCAGCATCTGTAGAGAGAAAGTAAAGTCGACATTTTGGATCCAGTGACTCTTCTTCAGAGTGGGTTTGTTGGGCAGGTACTCAAATGGACAGGCTGTAACAAGTTAGAGACAAAAAAAAACTGCAGATGCTGGAATCCAAGGTAGACAAACAGGAGGCTGGAAGAACACAGCAAGCCAGGCAGCATCTGGTGTCTGAGAGTTTAGATTCATGCCTCAAGTATTTACTGTATTAATTAATATATTAGAATGTGGAATAGAAAGTCACATATCCAAAATCAGCCAACCACAATGGTACGGTATAAAATGGTAAACCACATAAGGGAAAGCTGACAAAGGTTATTAATAGATTAAGTGAATGGGCATCTCAATGTAGGCAAATATGAAAAATTATCCATTTTGGACATAGAAAGGACAGAACAGGGCACTCTCTAAATGGTGAAAAGTTCACCAAGCCAAAACTGGGGCTAGGCAAATAGATTTCAATGTTAAAAGTAGTAAATGATCGACAAGCTAGATTTTATGTTTTCATTTGCAGGATCTCGCTATTGCTGGTGGGGTCCGAATTAGTTAACTTTCTTTAATTGATCTTGAGAAGGTAGTTGTGAGCTGCCTGCTTAAACTGTTGCAGTGCAAACAATGCGTTTTGGAAGGGAGTTCATGGACGTTGACCTAGTGACAATGAAGGAGCAGTGAATAATTTCAGGTCAGCAGTTTGAGGCTCGGAGGGAAACTTGAAGGTGATAGTCCGTCATTTCTGCTGTCCTTAGCATTCTAGATGGTAGAGACCAAGGATTTGGAAGGTGCTGTCAAACAACTTGGTGAGTTGTAGCAGTGTATCTTGCAGATGGCTCAAATTGCTTCACTATGCATTGGTGGAGGAGGGAATAAATACTGAAGATAGTGTACTGGGTGCTAGTCAAGTGGGTTGGTTTGTCCTGGATAGTGCTGAGCTTCTTGACGGCTGTTAGAGCTGCATCTATACAGACGAATGCAAAGTATTCCATCACATTCCTGATTTATACCTTTTTGATGGTGGACAGGCTTTAAAGAATCAGTGGTGAGTTCCTATCCTCAAGATTCCTAATCTCTAACCTGCTCTTGTAACCACAATATTGTTATAGCTGGACCAGTTTAGTTGCTGGTCAATATTAATCCCCAGGATGTTCATATTGGTGGGAGCCATTGAAGGTCAATGATGGCTAAATTCTCTCTTGTTCAAGATGGCTCATTACCTAACACACTGTGGCGTGATCGCCACTGAATTGTCAGCCCAACCTGATTGTTATCCAGGTCTTACTGCTTTTGCAAATGAACTGTTTCACTAACTGAGGAGTCACAAATGATGTTGAATATTTGCAATCATCAATGAACATCCCCACTTCAGATCCTATGATGGAAGGAATGCCATTGATGTAAATAGCTGAAGATGGTCAGTACTAAGACACTAGAAGTGTAGAAAATAGAAGCAGGAGTAGGCCATTTGGCCCTTTGAGCCTGCTCCACCATTCATCTATGTTCATGGTTGATCGTCCAAATCATTAGCCTGTTACTGCTTTTTGTCCCACGTTATTTTAGCCCCAAGCGCGATATCCAACTACTTCTTCAATCATACAATGCTTTGAAATCAAATGCTTTGTGGTAGCAAATTCCATAAGCTCAGCACTTTTTGGGTGAAGACATTTCTCTTCATGTCAGTCCCAAATGGTTTACCCTGTATCATTAAACTGTGATCCCTGGTTCTGGACACCCCACCATTGAGAACATCCTTTCTGCATTTATTAAATCTCGTCCCTTTAAAATTCTGTAAGTTTATAAAAGATCCCTGTCATTCTTTTAAATTCCGGTAAATATAATCCTGACCAATTCAACCAGTTTTCAATAGGTCAGTCCTGCCATCCCAGCCATCAGTCTGTTAAACCTTCCCTGTACTCCAGTTATAGGAACAGCATACTTCCTCAGATAAAGAGACCAAAGCTGCACATAATATTCCAGGTGCGGGCTCTCCAAGGTGTTGTATGATTGCAGCAAAATATCCCCACTCCATACTCAAACCTCTCACTATGAAAGCCAGCACACCATTTACCTTCTTGACTGTCTGCTGCCCCTGTATGCTTACCTTCAGTGATTGGTGCATCAGGACACCAAGGTCTCATTGCACATTACTCTCTTTCAAGTTACAGCTATTTAAATAATAATCTTACTGTTTTTGCTCCCAAAGTGGATCATCTCATACTTATTCACATCATACTGTATCTGACATGCATTTTCTCAGTCAGTTTGTCCAAATCTAACTGAGGCATCTCTGCATCTTCGTCACAGCTCATCCTCCCACCTGGTTTTGTATCATTTGGAAATGTTATATTTATAGTTCACTCACCTAATCATTAATACATATTGTGAATAGCTGTGGTTCCCCACTAGTTATTGCCTGCCATTCGGAAAAAGACTCTCCCAAACCCATATGCTTTAATTTACACACCAATCTCTTATGCGGGACTTTGTCAAAATAATTGAACAAAAAATTTCCAGGGGAGAATAAATGTTTCTTACCCGATCAACTTTCATAATCTGAAATCTCTGAGAGATATCGGCAGTGTTTGCTGGCAAACGAGATCGCCCAGACACAAAGCGCATGAAAAGAACTCGCTCTTCATTGGAGAATTCCTCCAACGTCTGCCAGAACCATTGTGTCAACTGATGTTGCTCATCCACCTCTCGATACCGCACAACCTTCTTTAGAACATCTACGGAGATTTCTGGCAGTCCACAAACCATTTGTTCTAACTGCTTAGCAGTAAGGAGAGAAAGCAGGGGAACTGGAATGATCCAAGACATCCCTTCTCGAACCGCAGCTACCTGAATGAGTAGCAAAGAAAAGGCAAACAGATAGTCAAATTCTTGCTAAAGTTTAAAAACAAAAGCATATCTGGTTTATTTGTCCATAAGTAAAACAAGTTCTGACAGCTAGAGAGCAGACTGGTTGCCTGCTTGTGTAATGAATGGCAACATAAAAAATTCCAATTAATGATGAGATACAAAACTCCAGCCAACAGTTCATTGATTAGTCATTTGGTAGTACAGAACTTGAGTACACGTAGCTTCCAGTTCCAAACAGCATATACTCTTGGTCGAAGCCACGTTCTCAACAAGCATACCCAACCAGTCCGTGCTTGCAATTATTCAAAACACAGTTTGCAATATTTGACTTGATTCTGCAATTGGACAACATTTCCTAAATGTCCTGAGTGTATAAAGAACAATGCTGATAACTAATTTACGATGGCTGAGATCAGTTTGGATATACTGGAAATTACATAAAAATGGGGTGGGGCTAGAGGGAGGAGTGTGTGGTGGGGCAAGTGCAGAAATCGGGGTAAACACTGTTACATTTGGGGCCTAAATTCTAGGTAAGAACCAAGAATTCATGTGGAAACAGGGTGACTTGGAGAGGCTGCAAATCTACAACTAGGTGGTACAACTAAAACCATTTCTGAAGAAGGGTCTCGGCCTGAAACGTCAGCTTTCCTGCTCCTCTGCTGCTGGGCCTGCTGTGTGCATCCAGCTCTACACATTGTTATCTCAGATTCTCCAGCATCTGCAGTTCCTACTATCTCTCTACAACAAGGTGGTCACTGCATTCCCCATGCAGATGGCCTCAAGGCCATCCGCTTCTTCCTGCTCTGCAGGCCTGACCAGTCCCCCTCCACTGACACCCTCATCGCCTAGCCAAACTCGTCCTCACCCTCAACAACTTCTCTTTCGATTCCTCCCACTTCCTACAGACAAAGGGGGTGGCCATGGGTACCCGCAGTGGCCCAAGCTATGCCTGCCTCTTTGTAGGTTACGTGGAACAGTTCCTCTTCCGTACCTACACTGGCCCCAAACCCCACCTCTTCCTCCGTTACATTGATGACTGTATCGGTGCCACCTCGTGCTCCCAAGAGGAGTTCAAACAGTTCATCCACTTCACCAACACCTTCCAGCCCAACCTCAAGTTCACCTGGACCATCTCCAACACATCCCTGACCTTCCTGGACCTCTCGGTCTCCATCTCAGGCAACCAACTAGCAACCAATGTCCATTTCAAGCCCACCGACTCCCACAGCTACCTGGAATACACTTCCTCCCACCCATCTTCCTGCAAAAATTCCATCCCCTATTCCCAATTCCTTCGCCTCCCCCACATCTGCTACCAGGATGAGGCATTCCACTCCCATAAATCCCAGATGTCCTCATTCTTCAAGGACCGCAACTTCCCCACCACCCCCCGCAGTGGTTGAGAACATCCTCGACCGTGTCTCCCACATTTCCCCTAACTCATCACTCACACCCTGTCCCCGCAATAACCGCCAAAAGAGAATCCCCCTCGTCCTCACATACCACCCCACCAACCTCCGCATACAACGCATCATCCTCCGACACTTCCGCCATCTACAATCTGATCCTACATTTTTCCATCCCCACCCTTGTCTGCCTTCTGGAGAGACCACTCTTTCCGGGACTCCCTTGCCCGCTCCACACTCTCCTCCAACCCCACCAGGCCATACACTTTCCCCTGCAACCATAGGAAGTGCTACACCTACCCCAACCACCTCCCTCACCCCATCCCAGGCCCCAAGATGACTTTCTACATCAAGATGATGTTCACCTACACATCTGCCATTGTGGTATACTGCATCCGCTGTTCTCGTTGTGGCTTCCTCTACATTGGGGAAACCAAGCGGAGGCTTGGGGGACTGCTTTGCAGAACACCTGTGCTCAGTTTGCAATGAACAACTGCACCTCCCAGTCGCGAACCATTTCAACTCCCCCTCACATTTCTTAGACGACATATCCATCCTGGGTCTCCTGCAGTGCCACAACGATGCCACCCGAAGGTTGCAGGAACAGCAACTCATGTCCTGCTGAGGAACCTGCAGCCCAATGGTATCAATGAGGATTTCACAAGCTTCAAAATCTCCCCTCCCCACACTGCATCCCAAAACCAGCCCAGCTCGTCCCTGCCCCATGCCCCCAGCCTGTTCTTCCTCTCACCTATCCCCTCCTCCCATCTCAAGCAGCACCTCCATTCCCTACCTACTAACCTCATCCCGCCCCCTTGACCTGTCCGTCCTCCCTGGACTGACCTATCCTCTCCATCTGCATCTGCAGTTCCCATTATCTTGGTCACTGTTTTAAAAATGGGTCAAGTTTTCTGACATCAGCAAAAGGCTCCCATTACTCTTGTGCAAAGCAGAACGTGCACTTCTCCTGCTAGTACTGTAGTGATGTTATTCTCTCACAATCGCTGATATCTATTATGTTTATTTGGTTGCTGCCTTTTGTTTTAAATTGGCACAGCACTTCCCAAAGGGTCCGTGCATGCACAATGAGAAAAATTCAGTGGTGTCAGCAAACAGCCTGAAAAATAGGGAATCTTCCATTTTGGTCAGTTAACTTAATCTTTTCTAAAAGGGCCATCCCTTTTAGAGTCTTTGGAACTCTAGTTCCACCCATCTTTGGAAACAGAAAGAGAGTTTTGAAATATTTTTTAAGGCAGAGGTAGATAATTCTTGTTAAACATGCTGGCGAAAGATTAGCAGGTATAGGCAGGAACACAATTGGAAGTTACAGACAGTTCTACCATGATCTTATTAAATGGCAACACAGACTCAGGGCACTGAATGGCCTACTCCTGCTCCTGCTCCTAATTTGTATGTTCATCACATTATTACAAGAGCATAAGATGATCAAAAGTCAATTTTCATTAAAACCAGATCAACAAGCACTCTTTTTAAAAACATGTAGAAAACATCCCAAGTCACGTCAGAAGGAAAAGAAAAGTGCAAAATTATAATAATCAGAAGAGATGAAAGGAATAGCAGAACAGAATAGACATCATGTAATATTTTCTGAATCCACATTCCAATCCTGTACCAATTATTCCAACAGGCACTCTGTGGAAGAAATCAAATTGTGACAGCCATTATTTGATTGGGCTAACTTTGGTGATCTACTTACTTGCCGATCAATTTCATGCAGCCGATATTCAATTGCCCTGTCCACATATTCCTTCCTATTGGAAAAGGTGAGTGGGATACTGTTCCCACCTGGGATAATCGGAACCATTTTACCATCAGCACTTTGACCCACAAAAGAATCAAGGGGTATCATCTGAAATACAAAGGCAAATGTAATTCTTCTACTCATCAAGGCTGAAACTTAGTCTTATAGAGCAAGTCCATCAGTTTAATTCTGGATTTTACATGATGATAGAATCACGTACACAAGATAGCAGAGACTCTGTGCTGAAGGCTGTCAAAAATACATGAAATCCACACTTTCCAGCATTATGACATTTCAAGTGCTTATTCAAGTACTTCATAAAGTTAAAAGGTTACCCAGCTCAACTATCCTCTCAGATAATAAAATGTGAGGCTGGATGAACACAGCAGGCCAAGCAGCATCTCAGGAGCACAAAAGCTGACGTTTCGGGCCTAGACCCTTCATCAGAGAGCCTCTGATGAAGGGTCTAGGCCTGAAACGTCAGCTTTTGTGCTCCTGAGATGCTGCTTGGCCTGCTGTGTTCATCCAGCCTCACATTTTATTATCTTGGAATTCTCCAGCATCTGCAGTTCCCATTATCTCAACTATCCTCTCAGCCAGTTTTAGATACCTTCCACAAACATTGCCTCTATAAGTATATTACTTCTGAAGTTTCCTTTATACTTCCTACCTTTCATTTTAAAATTGCATCCTCCTTGTTCTTGTTGCCTTAAAAAGAGGAATGGCTGCTTTTGATCCAGCCTGTCCATGCCCTTCAGCCTGAGACACCTTTTATCAGGTCCCCATTCAACTTCCCAACAAACAAAAACCCAAGCTTATCTAGAATTACTTTCTGAAGAAGGGTCTCAACCCGAAATGTCAGCCTTCCTGCTCCTCTGATGCTGTTTGGTCTGCTGTGTTCATCCAACTCTAAACCTAAACCTCTAAGCTTATCTGGAATCTTTTCATAGCTAAGATACTCTGCTCCAGGTACCGTCCTGATGATTTTCCACTACACCTTCTCCAGCCTAATTGCATCTTTTCCATAAACACAGAACTGTAGAGGTTGTAAATCAGAAACAATAACAGAAATTGCTGGAAAAGCTCAGCAGGTCTGGCAGCATCTGTGAAGAAAAATCAGAGTTAACAATTCAGGTCCGTTAACCCTTTCTTAGAACTGATGGCAGCTATGAAAACATCAGTTTACATGCAGAAGAAATGCAGCAAACGATAGGTAGGTATGGAGCCCAAAGAGAGAGATGAGCAGTTGGATAGACGAAGGAGTTGATAATGATTTGGCTTGGAGAGTGAATAGCTGTTTATGGGGACTGTTAGTGACTAACAATAGATTGCGTGTATTGGCAGGCTATGCGATAACAAGACCTGGTGTGAGAGGTAGGGTGCTAGGACATGGGAGAGTTGAGGCCCTAACATTGTTGAACTTCATATCGAGTCTGGAGGGCTGCAGGGAAAATGAGGTGTTGTTCTTCCAGTGTGCACTGAGCTTCACTGGAACACTACAGTAAGCCTGAGACAGAGATATTGGTCAGGGAACAGGGTGGTGTGTTGAAGTGGTAGGCAACAGGTAGCTCAGGGCTTTATTTTTGCACGTAGAATGTAGATGTTCTGCAAAGTGGTCACCTAGTTTATGCTTCATTTCCCCGATGTAGAACAGACCACATTGTGAGCAATGAATGCAGTAGACCAGATTCTGGAAAGCGCACGTAAAGTGTTGCTTCACTTGGAAGGTATGTTTGGGCCCTTGGATACGAGGGAGGGAGGAAGTAAATAGGCAGGTATCGCAAGTTTGGTGGTTGCGGGTGAAGGTGCCATGAGGGGCTGCTGAGAGTGAATGAGGGTGTCCCAGAGGGAACGGTGCCTGAGGAAGGTGGGCGAGGGAGGAGGGGAGTATGTGCCAGGTGGTGGCATTTCACTGTAGGTGGTGGAAATGGCATCTGATGATGTTCTGGATGTGGATGGTAGGAAGAGATGGGTTGGACTCATCTTTTCAAAAGTGTGAGATCACCAGAACTACACACAGTACTCTATTTCTGGCCGAACAAAGTCCTCTACAACCCCAACATCACCTCCCTGCTCTTATAATAGATAATTCTGTGTTCTTAACTACCCTATTAACCTGCCTTGACACCTTCAGAGATTTGTGGATAAGTATCCCTAGATCCTTCTATTTTTCTAAGCTTCCTAGTGTCTTGAGATTCACTGGGTACTACCTTGTCTTTTTTCTTCTTTCAAAGTACATTGCCTCACATTTAACAGGTTAAATTCCATCTGCCACTGATATGCCTACCTGACCAACCCATTTACATCCTCCTGTAACCCAAAATGTTTTCCCTCACTGTCAGCCACCTGGCCTATCTCTGTGTCATCTGCAAAAATACTTATCATCTCCTTCACATTCTCATCTATCGCTAACACATTGATAATATGATTTCGAGTTCAAAACCATTTGATGATTAAAACCGAAACACCCAGAGAAGCTTGGGTCACTCTGTAATCTGTTCAAGGAAATGGGAAAAAAATGGTATAACCTGCCTTTCGCCTCCTAACTTTTAATAAAGGAGGTTAAATGAAAGAAATGCCTGCTGCTCACTTTTAGTACAAGTAACAATTTATTTACCTAACTCTAAGAGTGAACAAATTAACAGACCTACTTAGAAGCTGAACTAATCCTGAACAGAACAAAATTCTAATGACATGCTGTTCCAATAAATATAAGTCTCACTTGTATAAATCATAGTAGTAAGAAAAATAAATTAGAACTTAGACTCTCAAAACTAGAATCAGGATGCGTCTTCTAGAATGTCTTGTGCCTTTTCCGCTATCCTTCTTTCTTCATCGAATCCTTACGTCAAGAATATTAGGGTAAGAGTGCTATGGTACCTTTTAGATGGTGCTTAATCAGAGAGCTTAAAGATTTACGAGAGACCCAGAATTTTACACTTCTAACAAGAGTTTGTGCTCACACATTTTCAAAAACCCACTCGTTATATATCCATGATGACCTGCCAATTTTCTTACAATAGGATTGGTCCTAGGTTGTCAACGCCATCAGATTTAAAATTTAAATTGTGTGATATTCAAGCTGCTTGCCTTAACATCAAAACAGACCTAGGTTGCCAACCACATGACCAATTGAGACATTTGTTTCAACTTCAGAACTATTTGATGCTTGTAGACATTTTAAAAAAATCTCCAAGCTTAGGAAAGCACATCATCTCAGAAAGGGACCACACATTTCCCCCTATCATTTTTACAAACAAATTCTAACATTCTACCCTCTAATTCACAAGTACTCTACCCAACTTTGCACCACTTCCATCCCTTAGGAAAACAAATGAACCATCATTATAAAAGATGACTTTTTTCCCTAAATCTTAATGCCATGATTACTAAATCCATGATCACTATCTTCTGTGCACATTTCCCTTTTAAACCTGCGATAATGCATCTGCAACATGTGCAATCTGTAAATTAAATACGTGTAAAGTAAGACTCCAAGGAAATAGTCTGGTACTCTTGCCCTAAATCTTTCCAAAAACGTCAAAATGTTGTGATCAGTACACACCATCTCAGATGCATTGTTCACAACATTATCATTAAAATGTTGTAACGGCAATACTAAACTCAAATAACTGACGCTGAACATTTGAATATTTTCCTGATGATTATCAGGTTTATTGGGGGGGGAAAAAAAGATCAATTGGTCTTTTAATGCCAGTTATCCTCCTGTAACAACACAGCTCCAACCGCTACATTGCTTACATCAACAGCTGCTTTAAAAGGTTTCAAGAAAATTGTATGGCTAAAGTAGTGCGGTGGTTAATACTGCCTTTAAATTCTCAATTGTTTCCTGCCCACTAATCTGTTCACTGAAATTTTGTGTTCTTCTTGAACAAATCGATCAGCAATGACATCATGCTCCTAAAGTTGGTACGAATTTCCTGTTGAATCTGCTCAGTCCCAAAAAAGCATTGCACTTCCTTCTTTGAGGATGGTCTTGGAAATTTCTCGATGGCCTTCGTCTTGATGGTCCTTGGTATCATCCTTCCATGTCCAATGTTGTGTCCCAAGAACGTCACTTCTGCTTTCGCAAATTCTGTCTTTGCTAAATTTGCCTTCCATAGTCTTTCGTGGAGCTCTGCTAAATGCACGTGATCTTTCTATGAATGGCTAAAAATCACTAAGTTATCTATACAGAGGGCACAATTAATTAATCTTTCCACAAAGTTGTGCATAAATGTTTGAAATGTGGTTGGAGCATTCTTTATTCCAAAGTGCATCACTTTAAACATGATACTTGATACAGCCCATTTGGAATTACAAATGCAGAAACTTCTTTCGCTCTCTCCGACAAATGTGTTCGCCAATAGCCACAAAATAAATCTAACTTTGTGATGTTAATGGCTTGCCCAAATTTTTCCACAGTCTTCCAGGCTTGAAATTGGGTATAAGTCTGATTTAGTCACAGTGCTGACCTTCTAATAATCCAACCAGAATTGTTGAATACCATCAAGTTTGGGGACCAACACATTGGGTGAACCCCACTTGCTTTGACCTGGCTCGATGGTGTCTTCTCGGAGCATCTCCTACATTTCTTTCGGTATCTGTGCTGCTTTGAGAGGATTAAGTCTGTTTTATTGGAACAGCATTCCCTCCATCCACCTCATGTACTACAGGCATTAGTCTTCCCCATTCTATTCTTCCCCTTTTCTACATATGTCCACAGAGCTGCAACACGATTATTCAATTCAGTCTTCTGTTCCTGAGACAGATAGTTTTCTACCCTATCCCATTCTTTGAGGAATTCCTCATTATTTATTATGAGGCACATCAAAATCTTAATTATTTGGATTTGATTCCTCACTCTGAGTGGCAGTGACTAATACCTATTTGTCTGGTTCCCTGGCCCTGTTACACCAAGGTTTCAGCATAATCACATGACATACTTGATAAAGGTTTTTCCTATCTGACATCTTTACTAGATAATTCACCTGACTTAACTTCCTTTCAAGCTGATGGGGACCACTAAACCTTGCTCTGAAGGAGTCTCTTATCACTGATAACAGCATCAATACTTTATCACAAAGTGCAAACGTCTGGATTTTAGATTTCTTATCTGCTTCCCACTTCATTAGATTCTGTGCCAACTTCAGATGTTGTCTAGCTAATTCACCTACTCCGTTTAATGTTTCTTTCGCCTCAGATTCATAATCCAAGTGTGATATCTGACTTCATGCAATCAACTTTTCCTGAGTTAATTTTATAGGCTCTCTTACTTCGTGTGTGAAGATCAATTTAAATGGAGTAAAATAAGTCAATTCATTTGGAGCTTCTTTAATAGCAAGTAATATAAATTAGATACTGTTATATCAATCGTTTACATATCCTGGAAATAAGCCCTCAGCATAGTCTTTGGGGTCTGCTGCCACCTTTCAAATGACCCCTGGGATTTAGGATGATATGCACTCGATATAAACTGTTGGACGCCTAAACTATCCATGACCTCCTTGAATAATTTGGCAGCAAAATTGGACCCTTGGTCTGATTGAATCTCCATGGGCAGACCATAACAGGTAAAGAAAGCAAGTAACTCCTCCACAACCTTGACATTCTGCGATGGAATTGCCTCTGGAAATCCAGTAGACACATTCATTATGGTTAGCAAATACTAGTTCCCACTTTTAGTTTTAGGGAGGGGACCTACACGATCAATCAATGTGCATGAAATGTTTTTCAAATGTGGGAAGAGGCAAAATTCAACCACATCTTTGTGTGATCCAGGCCAATAGAAATGCCTCATATCTTAGCCTGAGTCTTCCTCACTCCTAGATGACATCCTACAAGTAATGTGCATGCTACCCATAATACTTCCTGACTAGACAGTAATGGCAGCACAATCTGGTGCACTTTCACCCATTTCTCTTCTGCACCAACCTGCCAAGGTCTCCCTTTCCACCTTAAGATTTTATCCTTAAGGTAATAACATTCAGGAATACATTCTGATTCCTTTTCCACATAGGCTTTATAGTATAAATCTTTTATTGCCTCATCTTTTTATTGTAACTCCATTCATCTTTCAGAACCAAACACCACTGCCTGATCCTCTATCTGTTCAGGTTTTTCCTTTACCATTTCATCAAACAGGGTGTCAGCTAACTGAACCTCACTTCATCTTTCTCTTTGGGTTTTCCCTCTTGCTTTAACCTACAACTGTGGGATCTTGTCACCACACAGTCCAGAAAAATTCCAGGGCATTTTTCTTTCAACTCCTCAGGTCCTTAGTTTTCCTTCAGCTTCTCCACTTCAAGGGGCATCACTCCCAACTTTGATCTTGCTGAGTTGTTTCCAAGAATAAACTGTATTCCTGAAATACACACTCAAATCACTTCCACTGTCACTTTCCCAATCTTGATTGGACTTTCTAGTCCAATCTTAAACAGGGGAATGCTAAATCTCTCTCCATTTGTTCCACAGATTGTCACTCTCGGGTAAGAGTTCAGAAGTGCAAATATTTTCATCTCATTACGACAGACTTGGTTAGATCCTGTATCTCTCAATATTTTAACCTCTTTATCTCTCCTCTTGTTCTTCCTGAGTAATATGCCCAAACATTATCAAATCACCCACACAGGTGAAGTCTTTGAAGAGATGGGGAACTCTCTTACTATCGAGCCCATAACTAGCTATGCACTCTCCTGTAGCTTCTCAACTTCTCTTGGGATTTCCTTCACTCCCGCAACTAATCCCACTAGGTTAGCCCTTTTTTAAAACCACATCCTTCTTCCCAGCACCTCTCTTCAGCAGCACTGTGGCTGTGTATGTCCCCTGTTACAATGGGGACGCCGGAGGCCTTTCACCTCTTGGGTTTCTTTTCTCACCTGTGGTAAACTGCTCCTAATGTGATCTACCGTTTGCTTTTCATTGAAGGATCATCCTTTTCTCCAATTTCTATCCCTGATGGAATAAAATTGCTTTCGGAAGCCACATTTCAATTCATGCACAAATATGGATTCATCCGCTATCTCTGCAGCTCTTCTTACTTTGGTAACTTTCTGTTCCTCAACAGGAGTTATCATTATCTCTGGAGGTGAGCTTTTGAACTCCTCCAGCAGAATAATCTTTCCAAGATTCTCATATGTCTTTTCCATCTTTAATGATCTCACCCATCCATTGGCATTGTTATGTTTAATTCTTTCAAACTCAATGCAAGTCTGACCTGGTTCCTCCCTTATACTTCCGAGCTGTGTCTATATGCTTCTGGTACCAAGTCACAGGCGCTCAAAATAGTCTGTTTCACTCCTTCATATTCTCTTGACAGCTCATCCAACAGTGCTGCAAATACCTCGTCAGACATGCCTGCCAACTTAGTCTGAGCTAACATGTACCACATATTCTCTAACTAGTTCACATGTTTAGCCAATTTCTCAAAGGAAATGAAAGAGGCCGCTACATCTTTTTCATTGAATTTTGGTAATGTTTGGGCATATTTGTACATATTCTAACTGGCTTGCTGGCTAATCATCACTTCTATCTTGTACTTTTACACCTATCATTTGAAGTCTTTTTGCTTCAATTTCCAACTTCACCTTTTCCAATTTGAACATTTTTCCCTCCTTTCTTCTCTCGGATTAGAATCTTCTTTCCTTTTTGTCTTCTGTTTTATTTACAACTCTCTCCTTTTCATTCTGTAACTCCAGTTGTTCATTTGCATTTTAATGTTTTCTTACTCCACTGCACTTGTTTGTTTCTCTGACATACCTAAATGCTTGGCAAACTCCATTACAATTTCAGCTTTCCTCTTATCCCAAAGTTAAACCCAAATTTTGCCCGTATTCTAAATTTAACTGTACTTCCCTCCCCTGCCCTTCTCAACTTTCTTGGTAAATTTAGGAAGCATCCTCAAACCCTAAAACCTCTTTGGCAATGTGAAGAGGTGCTTCCCCCATTTCTGATTTAACCAACCACAAGTAACCGAAATTAAACAAACTTTCCACTTCTCATCAAGATTTCATTTAAAGATCTAGGACACTAATGCCCGAGCCTGTTTAAATCTGGTGGGACCTTTCATACCACAAATCTGTTCATACCAGTCTAAATCTGTTCAGATTCTATACACAAACCACCCAGAAGTGAGTCCCCAACCTGGGTTGTTATGGTGAGGAACATAGAACATAGAACAGTACAGCACGGTACAGGCCTTTGGCCCACTATATTGTGCCCACCGATTATCCTCCTAAGATCAATCCACCCTGCATACCCTACATTTTACTATCCTCCATGTGCCTACCCAAAGAGTCGCTTAAAAGTCTGTAAAGTATCTGACATCTGAGAAGGTTGAACCCCTCCGATAATTAAAACCAAAACACCCAGAGAAGCTGGCCTTGCTCTGTAAGCTGCTAAAGGAAATGGGAAAAATGGTGCAAGCTGCCTTTCACATCACAATCAGTTATAAAGGAGAGGGTAAATGAAAGAAATCCCTGCTACTCATGTTATAAGTAACAATTTATTTACCTAAGTGTAACAGAGAACAAATTAACAGACCTACTTACTAACCAAGCAATTCTCATTTAACTATTAACTATACCCTAACAGACAAAATTCTAATGGCATGCTGTTCCAATAAATACAAGTCTCACTAATATAAATCAAAGTAGTAAGAAAAATAAATTAAAATTTAGACTCTGAAAACTAGAGTCAGGATGCATCTTCTGAAATGTTCTGTGCCTTTTTTGCTTTTCTTCAGTCAGGAAATTTTTTTTGTTAAATCCTTCTGTCAGGAATATCAGCTATGAGTGCTGCTGTGCCTTTTAGATGGTGCTTACTCAGAGAGCTTAAAGATTTCTGTGAGAGCCAGAGTTTTACTCTTCCAATGGCAGTTTGCGCTCTCACACATCTTCAAAAACCATCTTCTTATATACACTTGATGACCTACAATTTTTTTGAATGATAGGTTTGGTTTCAGGTCGTCAACACCGTATTTTAATTTAATTGGGTTTTGGTATCCAGCACCTGGTTTAAATTAATTGGATGATATTAATTCAATTGTTGGCCTAAATGTCAGAACAACCACACAGCCAATTGACACGTTTTAACTTCAGAACTGACTGTGTGTTGGCAGCTGCTTGCAGATATTATTTTCACCTCCAAGCTTAGAAAAGCATAACACTTCTGCAAGAGACCATGCACGCTTTCCCCACTATCATTTTTACAAACAAATTCTAACATCCTGCCTTCTAATTTAGAAGTACTCTACCCAACTTTGCAAACCATTAGAGACCCAAACCCAATTCAAGTGATATGCCATAAGATGAAGGTGTAGAGCTGAATGAATACAGCTGGCCAAGCAGCAGAGGAGCAGGAAAGCGGATGTTTCCGGCCTAGACCCTTCATCAGAAATGTTTTGAAGAAGGGTCTGAGGGAGGATCTGAGGGAGGGTCTAGGCCCGAAATGTCAGCCTTCTTGCTCCTCTGATGCTGCTTGGCCTGCTGTGTGCATCGAGCTCTACACCTTGTTATCTCAGTTTCTTCAACATCTGCAGTTCTTGCTATCCAGTGATATGCCACAGGATCGCAGTCTCCAGTCGCACAAACAGCCTACTCCCAGCACCTTATGTCTATGATACTAATTTTAGATCCACTGTGCCAAGTTACCCTGGATTCCATGTGATTTATTGTTGAACAAATGGCAAACCAAAGTAAGTTAATCTTTATTACTGTGCAACTTAGATGATGGTTCTTTAAAACTCCAAATGCTCCATGTTCATTCACTCACAAATAAGGCAAACAAAAAGAGACAGTTTGATGCAAATATTACAAGTGGAAAAATATAGATAGGGAAAATGAATTTGTGTAGATCAGGCTACAAGGGTGGGGTGATCTGTTTCTCAGTTTCTTTGTTTTGTTTTATGTGTTAATGACACAATGTTGTCCACAAAACAATAGTCGATCTTCAATTCAACAGCTAATCAAGAAACCTTTGTCTTCACTTGAATTAGAACACTTATTATTCAGAATCTTCATGTTTGCTTTTCTTTTTCACTCAAAGATGCTTCTTATTTTCAGGATTCCGGGCATTTGAGTTCACGGCACTTAGCCCCGTAACAAACTATAGCCTAATGGTATCATCAAGCATTGTTCCCTTAACTAAAATGTTCTTGAGACTTCTGAAACAGTAGGTAATCACCTCAGTGCCCCAAAAAGTAACCATAATACTGTGCAGCTAAAGCATATACCCTCGATCTTCAAGTTGCAAAAACTGTCCTAGCACTTTCAGCTCTAAATTAGTTAAATATCCATTTTCCAGTTTACAGGCCAAAAGGGGCAAAAAAGAAACTATGCAGCCCCTAAAAGCAAAACTCAAGCATTACAAAATCATCTTGTTTTCTGAAAGCTATGTTCTAGAACTAGCTAAAAATTACAGCTGTAACAGTCGAGCAGCCAAGTGCAGGGAGTGTATCGCCAAAGAATGTCCAATGAAAACCATTACAAGTCCAAAATCATTAAACTTTACATTCAGTTCCTCATAAGCTTTGGACCCAATTTCATCTGTCCTCACAACCGATGACCAAGATTGGGAGCTGAATATTCAAGGATATTTAACACTAAGAAAAGATAGAATACTTAATATTTTAAAATAATGCAGGAAAACTCAAGGTTCATCAGTTGTGACTTAACAATCCTGCAGCCATTACTGACTTAAATAATATTGATCAAAAAGAATCACTTTCCTCAGGGAAAGATCTTTCAAAAGTAGGACTAGGGTTCATCAAACATAATGAAACACTAACCTCATGGAAATTCTCTTCAGTTATCCCACCTTCTTCGATGTGAAGAATGCTGTTGAGCGTTTGCACATAAAGCAAGTCCACCTCCTCAAGATCTTCCAAAGAAAGTGGAATACAGCAAAGCTGCTTCCATATCATTGGTGCTAAGTGGAGATCCAATGGTTTCTTTGTACGAATGGCAACACCCATAAGAATTCCTAAAAATTTGAACTGCAGCAGGTGTTCATCCGAACATGCTGAAGGGTTCAGGAGGAATCTGTAGAAAAACAAGCAAGTTCCTTTATAAATTTAGAAATCTGTTATTGTCCCTCAGTAATTAGCTGAATAAGGCAGTGAACTTTCATATACTATCAAGAAAATTACACCAGCAGCTCGAAATGACAGTGATTAGGTTTAAATAACAACAACATTGCTGGTAAAAATGTTGCTTTTGATTTTCAAAACTTGCATAAGGGAGAATAAATGGCTGGATAAATCCAAGAGGTTATTAAATAAATGGAGAAAAAGATAAACCAATCTGTGTGAACAGTGAAGAAGTGGGGTGGTAGTGGGAGCTGTCCAATCGCTTGTAAACTGAAGGCTTTGCTGCATTAGCAAGATTGCCTAAATACCTCCCTTTAAAACAGACAAGCAACAAGCAACATGGCAAAAGCTGCTTCTAGGCAGTGTTAAGTAATTATAGATATGGTCACATATGCCTCGTTTTAAACAAATGACAAGATCAAGTAAAGTAAAACATTACACAACACAGGAACAGACTTTTTGCACCAATATTGGATGCCTTCCTAAACAGAAAAACCTTTTGCTTTAATGAAGTATGTATTTTTCTTTCGTTGCTCTATCCAAACGTCTCTTAAATGTTGCTATTGTATCTACCTCCATCAGCGCCTGTGGCAGCGCACTCCAGGCACTTGCCATACTCTGCGTTAAAAAAAAACTTCTCTCCCATCTCCTTTAAACTTACTCCTTTTATATTAAATCTATGTGTCCCTGTAATCAACATTTCTCTAGGAAAAAGATTCTGGCTATCCATTCTATCCAAGCCTCTCAATTTTGTAAATTTCTGTCAAGTCGCTTCCTCATCCTTCAATGCCATTCTGAGGAGGGGTCACTGGACCTGAAAAGTTAACTTTGATTTCTTTCTCTAGATGCCACCAGATCTGCAAAGCTTTTCCAGCAATTTCTGTTTTTGTTTCTAACATTCTGGTAAAACATTTCTGAACCCTCTCTAAAGCCTCCACATCCTTCTAGTAGTGTGGTGGCCAGAACTGTCAGCAATATTCCAAACATGGCCGAGCTAAAGATTTATACAGCTGCAACATGACTCGCCAAATTTTATACTTTGTACTCTGACTGATAAAGACAAACATGCCATATACTTTCTTGGCCACCTTATCCACTTGTGTTGCCACTTGCAGGTAACTGTTAACTTGTGCAGCTAGGTCCCTCTGTATGTTGATGCTACTAAGGGTTCTGCCCTTCACTGTATACTTCTTTCCTGTGTTAGATCTCCATTTTACATTTGTCTGGATTAAGCACCACCTGCCATTTCTCTATCCAAGTATCTGGCGTATCTATACCCTGTTGTATCCTTCAGCAGTCCTCCTCACCATCTGCACCTCCCCAAGTCTCTTAGTCATCTGTAAGCTTACTAATGAGGCCACCTATATTCTCCGACAAATTATAAACAAACAGGGGGCCTGGTGCTGATCTGTGTGGAACACCACATCATAGTTCTCCAGTCAGAAAAAAGAACCTTCCATCAATAATCTCGATCTTCTATGACTAAGCCATGACTGTATCCATCTTAACAGCTCACTGCAGATCCCATGTGACTTCACCTTTTGTATCTGCCTGGCATGAAGGAACTTGTCAAAGGCCTCCCTAAAGTGCCCTAGACAATGTCTACCAAGCTGCCCTCAAAACTCAATCACGTGTGTGACACAAATCATTCTCTGCACAAAACCACGCTGCCTGCCACTACTTTTGATAGTGTATACTTGGACTTCAGCAAGGTTGTGGTATGGACCTGTATGGGAGACTAATAGCAAAAGTAACAGACTGAAGGAGTGACTGGAAACAGAGGGTGATGGTTGAGGGGCGTTTTTGTGACCAGAGGCGATCATAATTCCATTAGGTTCAAAATGGTTATGCGAAAGGATAAGCCATCCATAACAGTTTGAGTTTTTAGTTGAAGTAAGGCAAATTTTTAAAAGCTATGAGACAAGAACTTTCAAAAATTGGTTGGAGTAGACTGCTCGCAGGTAAAAAAGACACCTGATAAGCGGGGAAACATTTATGAGTGTGATGAAGAGTGTTCAGAGGCATTTTGCTCCTGTTAGAGTGAGGGGTAATGCTGGTAAGATTAAGGAACAACAGATGAGTACAGATATTGAAGTTCTAGTCAAGAATCAGAGAGAATTTCTTATAAGATATAGACAACTTGGTTCAATGGAATCTCTTAATCTTTAGAGAGAAATCAGGTAGGCAAAGAGGGGAGATGAGATTGGATTATCCTTAACCTTATTTGCCAATCCTAAGAGATTGTGCAAATACATTAAGAGCAGGAGGGTAACTAAAGAGGGGGTCGGGCTTCTTAAAGATCAAGAAGGTTGTCTTTGCATTGAACCCAAGGAGGTGGGAGTGTTATTAAATGGATATTTTGGATCAGTTTTTCTTGTGGAGAAAGAAATGGAGTATAGAGAATGCAGAGAAATAAATTTAGATGTTTTAAAGACAGTTCACATTACAGAAGAGGAAGTTTGGAAACTCTTAGAGAATATAAAGGTGGATAAATCTCTGGGATCTGGTCGAATGTATCCCAGAATGTTGTGGGAAGTAAGGGAAGAAATTATAAGACGATTTGCAGAAATATCTGTATCATACATATCTATGGATGAGATCCCTAATGAATGGAGGGTGGCTAATGTTGTACCTTTGTTTAAGAAAGGTTGTAAGGAGAAACTGGAGAACTCTAGGCCTGTGTGTCTGACATTGGTTGCGGGTAAATTGTTGAGGTGATTATAAAAGATAGGATTTACAGACATTTAGAGAAGCAAAAATTGATTAGGGATAATCAGCATGGTTTTGTGTGAGGAAAATTGTTTTCTCACAAAATCGATGGAGTTTTATGAGGAAGTTATTAAAAAGGTTGATGAAGGCTGAACAGTAGACATTGTTTACTTGGATTCTAGTAAAGCCTTTCACAAGGTTCTGCATGGTAGACCATTTAGTAAAGTTAGGTGACATGGGATTCAAGGTGAGCTTGCCACATAATTAGCTTAACTGCAGGAGACAGAGTAATGGTGGATGGTTGCTTTTTAGACTGGCCACCGGTGGTCGACAGATCGGTTCTTTTGTCTGTCCTTTACGTAAGTGATTTGGATGAGAATCTCGAAGGTATGGTCAGTAAGTTTGCGGATGACACGAAAATTGGTGGCATTGTCGACAGTGGAGAAGGTTTCAGAGGAATTACACAGAAACCTCAATCAAATAGGTCAATGGGCTGAAAATGGCAGATGGAGTCAATCTGAATAAATGTGAGATTACTGCATTTTGGTACAACAAACAAGTGTAGGTCTTATACAATTATTGGTAGGGCCTTGGATAATGTTGTAGAATAGAGGGACTGAGCGGCACACGTACATAATTCTTTAAAGTTTGCATCAAATAGACAGGATGGGTAAAAAGGTATTTCAGCATACATGCATTCATTGCTCAGACCTTTGAGTCTAAGGGTTGGGATGTTATGTTGAGTTTGGACAAGATTTCTTGAGGCTTCTTCTGAAGTACTGTGTGGAGTCCTGGTTGCCCAGTTATAGGAACGATATTATCAAGGTGAAGAGGGTTTGGAAGAGATTTACCAGGATGTTGCCAGGTATGGAAGGTTTGAATTATAAGGAAAGGCTGGATAGGTTGGGACCTTTTTCACTGGAGCATAGAAGGTTGAAAGGTGACCTGATAAAAGTTTATAAAATAATGAGGGAGAGATAAGATTGATGGTAATTGTCATTTCCCTAAGAAAGAACATTATAAGACTAGGGGACACATTTTTAAGGTGAGGAGAAGAAAGATATAAGAAAGACATGAGAGACATTTTTTTGTTACACAGAGGGTATACACAGAGTATTGTGTATGTAGAACACAGAACAATACAGCACAGGAACAGGCTCTTCAGCCCACCCTATGTGCAATGACCAGGATGTCATTCTGAACTAATCCCATCTGCATATTGTCCATATCACTATCATCTGCCAGATTATACGTCTGTATAAATGCATCGAGGGTTGCTATCATATCTGCTTCTACCACCTCCTCAAGCAGCAAGTTCCAAGAACATACCATCCTTTTGTGTTAAGAGAAACTTGCCTCACACATTCTCCTTTAAACTTTCCCCTTCTCACTTTAAACCTATGCCCTGGGAAAAGGATTTCCAATTATCGATCCTACCTATTTCTCTCATGCTTTTATATACTTCTGTCAGGTTGACCCTCAGCTTCCAGTGCTAGTTCTGGAATCCACATTATAGGAGGGATGTGATGGCACCGGAAAGGATCTGGAGGAGTTTTGTTGGCATGTTGCCTGGGCTGGAGAGATTTTGTTAAAAAGATAGATTGGATAGAACGTGGTTATTTTACTTGAATTAGGGGAAATTGAGAGAAGACATCATTGAGATGAATACAATTATGAGGGTACAGGCAGAAAGAAACCTTTTCCCTTAGTGGAGGGATTGACAACAGGGGGCATAATTTCAAGGTAACAGGAAGGAGGTTTAAATGGAACGTGAGGAAGCATGAAGCTGGAGCTCACTGGCTACAAGGGTGGTAGAGGCCAAAACTCTCATAATATTTAAGTGGTATTTAGATTTACACTTGCAAAACCAAAGCTTACAAGGTCACGGGTTGGAAAAAATGGGATAAAAATGGTGTGGTTGTTTTTGATCGGCAAAGCCTTGATGGGCTGAAAAGCCTTTTTGTGCTGTAGACCACTGACTCCACGAATGAAGAACAAACAGAAAACCCATGCCAACACAAACAGAAATTGCTGGAAAAACTCAACAGGTCCGGCAGCACCTGTGGAGAGATTCCAGCAAGAGATCCTTCTGCCTGGGGCTGATTATTTTATGCTCATCTTGGTTTTAAGAGAGTTCACCTTAAAGGACTCCATGTGCTGTGTATGGGGATCAGTTAACTCAGTTGGCTAGATGGCTAATTTCCAAAGCAGACTGACGTCAAAAGTGTAGGTTCAATTCCTGTACCCAACCGAGTTTACCAGGAAGGGCTCTCCTTGTCAACTTCTTCCCCTTGCCTGAGGTGTTGTGACCTTGAGGCTAAACCACACCAGTCATCTATCCCTTTCCAGAAAGAGCAGCCTCGTGATCTGGTTAAGAATATGGTGACTTTACTCTGCTGTGTCTACACAATTTTGAGACTCTTTCTGGCCATCAGCCTGCTGAGAGTTTGCAAGCACAGAGAAATCACCTGGTTTGTTGTAATGTCCATTTGATAATGTGTAATACATTTTACTGCTTGAAATTAACTAACCTAGAGTTAATCAATCCCTGACGAGATGTTGATTTAAGACATTAACATTAATAGGTCATTGACCACAAGCATTCTGAACTAGTGTATGCCAGAAAGCACATAGTATAAAAATGAACTTGAGAATATGTATAAGAAACAAGAATAGTGTACTCAGCCCTTCCAGCCTGATCTGCTATTCAATAATTTTGTGGCTGATCTGATTTTAACCTCAGCTGTACACTCCTACATATCCCCGTTGATCTTTCATCCCCATGGTAATCAAATTTAATGGGAGGCAACGATTTAGTGGTATTATTGCTGGACTGTTAATCCAGTGACCCAGGTAATGTTCTGGGGACATGGGTTCAAATCCTGCCATGGCAGAGGGTGAAATTTGAAATCAATAACTATCTGGAATTAAGAGTCTAATGATGACCATGAATCTATTGCCGATTGTCAGAAAAACCCATCTGGTTCAATAATGTCCCTTAGGGAAGGAAACCTTACCAGGTTTGGCCTACATGGGAGTCCAGACCCACAGCAATGTGGTTGACTCTTAACTGCCCTCTGGGCAATTAGGGATGGTCAATAAATGCTGCCCCAGCCAGCAACACCCTCATCCCGTGAATGAATAAAGGGAGAATCTGCCTTAAAAGTATTTAAAGATTCTGCATCTACTTTTGAGGAAGGGAATTCCAAAGACACTCAACCCTCAGGAAAAAAAAACTGTTTCTTCATCTCTGTTTTCAATGGAGTATCCTTTCTAAGCAATAATCCCTAGTTCTAGACTCTCCCACGAGGAAAAAATCCTTCCGCATCCATTCAGTCAAGTTCCCTCAGGATCTTCTATGTTTTGATTAATTCACCTGTTCTAAACACAGAGCATACAGGCTTAGCCTATCTAACCTTTCCTGAAAAGACAATCTGCTAATTCTGAAAATCTTTGAATGTGAAAGTGCTTTCTGCTGTGAACCTTCATCACTGCTTACCAGTTCATCATTAACAAAAACTGCACTGAAACGAAGCAACAATTTGTACCTGTCTCTGTTGTAGCCGACTTCAGCCGTGACATTTGGAGTAGGAATGAGAAGATCTACTATCCCCATCTCAAGCTCCTGTTTAAAATGGAAAAAAAAATCAGGCACTGTAACTGTGAATCCAAATTAATGTTTCTAACTAACTGAAGGATGATATTTAATATTAAACCAATGTTAAAATGACCATAAATTGGCTGAAATTTTAATTAAATTATGGTCCATATGGAATTAGTTGAAAATGTTGCCAGAGCAGCACAGTAGCTCAATGGTCAGCAATGCTGCCACCCAGCGCCAGGAATCTGGGTTCAATTCCACCCTTGGGCAACTGGCAGTGCGGAGTTTCACATTCTCCCTGCGTCTGCATGAGTTTCCTCCGGGTGCTCCGGTTTCAGCCCACAGAGATGTGCAGGTTAGGTCGATTGGCCATGGGAAATGCAGCGTTAAAGGGATAAGGTAAGCAGTTGGATCTGGGTGCAATGTTTTTCAGAAGGTTGGCGTGGACTTGATGGACCAAGTGGCCTGCTTTCACACTGTAGGGATTGTGATATTATATCTGTAAAGCTTTGCTGTGTTTTTCTAAAACTCATCAGAAAAATTAGCAGTTACACAGTCCCACTCCTTCATTGATTAGAAGAACACAGACAAAATAGAAGTGGTTTAATTACCTGACAAATCTCTGTGATTGTGTCATCAAATACTCCACCAGCATCATCGGCACCCTCTCCCACAAGTTTTACCTTCCAGGCACGTGAAGGTAACCGCAAGTCCGAAGCATTGAGTTTAACTACTTGCCTAGCAATCTGTACAAAGATGGGCTTACACTTGCGACCTCTGGAAAAGCCATGAAATATCCGTATCAGATATAGAAATAATTTTCATCATTTAAATAAAAATATTTTGGTATATAGAAATTGAAGCTTCATAACTTTTTTTATTTTTAAAATATAGGATTCAGGGTGAGACAGTATACTGAAAAGAAAATTGACAACATTTACCTAGTAGAAATCCTTTTCACTGTAATCTGGGGGCCATAATTTTTGCCTTGGACCATTGTCTTTCCGATGGAACGCACCATAGGAAGAGTGTACACTCTTGGTGCCAGCAATGGTCTTAACTGTCCTTGGACTATTCCCCACGTTCCAGCATTATAGTGAGATGTGCTGTTCTGAAGTTACAATTCTAAATATTAATTATCTGGTCTTCAAACTCTGAAGTATTTACTTAAGTTGTTACAATTCAATGTTGGTTTAGTTACTCCAAGCACTGCTTACCTGATTGTTTGGGCTCAGGTTAAGTAACCTCCATGAGGAGTACATGAGATCTGAGAAGTGGTACAGCAAACGTAACCTGGCCCTAATTGTTTCAATATTTATTTCCTTCAAAGAGCTGTACTGGGGTGGAATAGAATCTGGTAAACCTAACTGCAGAGGCACAGATACACCTAGTAAGAAGAGGAAGAGATTTTCACATTAGACGTTGCGAAATGTTGTGGCTTTAACAGACGTACTTTGTCCTGGTGTCTTTTGAGAGAGATTTAATAAGAGGTGATACGTGGTCTGCGGTAAATGTCTTCTGAGCCGTGAGATTTTTTTAAAAAAGACTTGGAATTATAGAAGCAGCTGCGATGAGTATGGCCAGCTCTTACAGACTAGGATTTCTAGTTTTCTTTTGAACTTTTATGTTCAGCAGAAACTGGAGTTTTGAAGTAGTAGGTGCTACTTTTTCCCCCCCACTCTCTTGATTACAGCTACAAGCTGGGGTTTCATTTCCTACTGCAGGCAAGTATATCCGATTTCTGAATCTGCCTTTTTGCCCAAGGGGGATGTTTATGGAATGTTAATATATTATGTCATAAAGCAGGGTTTAACACTGTTTTCCCCCCCAATGCTGAAACTAAAACCGAAACACCCAAAGAGGTGTACCTCGCCCTATAATCTGTAAAAGGAGTATGGAAAGTGGTGTAAACTGCCTTTCAGCAACTTCTAATGGTTAACTAAAATAAATCCCTGACACACACTTAAAAATCAACAAGTAACGATTTAGTTATCTAACTCTAACAGCGAACAAATTAACGAAACTATTAACAAACCAAACAAATCCGTTCTAACTATTCCCAAATAAAACAAGATTCTAATGGTACGCTGTTCCAATAAATACAAGTCCCACTTACATAAAAAGAGAATTTAGTTCCACAAAATTACAGCCAGGTTACGTGTCTTCCGGAATGTTCTCTGCCTTTGCCATTGATTCTTCCGTCAGGAATGTTACCTCATTGTGCTGTGGGTACCTTTGTTATTTATATGGTGATTTCTCTAAGACATACAGGACTCAGAGCTGAGGGCTGTTAACTCTGCTGTTTTTCCAGCTGCCCCTTTCTTTTATACCATTGATGACATACCAATATTTCTTACAATAGAATTGGTCCTAGGGTGTCAAACCATCAGACAAATTTAATTGTTTTTTGGTATTGAACTGCCTGGTTCAAATTGATTGGCTAAATTCAAAACTTGCCGTCTTGTTTTAAAAAGAAGTTGCTGCTTGGCTTACTAACTATATGGCCTTTTGATACAAAGTTCACATGCTGTCTGTGTACTTGTAAACTTTTAAGCTGCTGATCATAAACATCCTTTTTAAATCTCTAAGCATAGAAAAAAAACATTTTTTAAAGTGACCATGCAATGTTTCCCCCACTTATAAACACCAAATTCTATCTTCCTGCCTCCCAATCCACAAGTACTCTATCCAACAAGTGGAATAGTTAATTAGTAATAGTTACTGAATCTGTTATTCTATTACGTTTTCCAATAGAGTAAAGATATTCTAAGGTCAATTTTTTTGTTCTATTTTAACCCTACTGCTGCTGTTTTGTTTCACATCAAGTAGTTTGGCCTATCAAATTGCATCTGGAACTCAGCTTTAAAATAAGAACAAGTTAAGGTCTAGGCTACCTTTGTGAAAATTTTGAGGGGGGTCTGGTCTGGTCCATAACAGATGTGAACACAATTCCTTCCAGCAGAATATTGACTGCTCTGCTAGAGGACACAATTAGGTGACATGTTTTTCCCTATATATACATCCAACTGTTTGCATTAAAGCATTATGCCCTTTTTGCTTTGGATTACTTCCTTTGACATACTGGAGTAGAATTCTTGATGCACAAGTGAAATTTTTGTTCTCTATGAACAGACACAATCTAGAAACTTTTTATACAGCAGGGTAAATGAAAACAAACAAAAGCAAAACCTTTAGCAGGATCCGTTAATATCTGCAAAGGTTATATTCTGGGCTTAAAACATCGCCAAAACACAGCAGTAAATGATTTTTATTTGAAAAAATTCTTCACAGGATGTGCTTGATGTTGACAACATTGTATTTATTGCTCAAGTTACCAGATTTATTAGGTGCAATTTTAAAATGATCAGATTTGAGTATCTAACTTGTGGGATCTAGTCAAGTGCTATAACCATTGCATTACTACAGTGGAATCAGAAAAACAGAATGTCAACATTTATTTAGAATGAAAGTACCACAAACCACTGAGTTACAGACACCATGATTACATCTGATCAGCAGCATACAAGATATAATGCTTATGGACTTTAGATAACCACAAATGCTTTCAGCTATTATTGTTACCTGTTTACTCAATAACTAAGGTTTGTTTACTTTAGCCTTGGTTTAAAAAGGAAATGTTCCAGGATAGAGTTGACAAAGATATTTTACATTTTTTATAAAAGGGAAGTACTGCATATGCTAAAGATCTGAAATAAAATCACAGCATGTTGAAGAAACTCTGCAGGTCTGGCAGACTCAGTGGAGTGAGAGCCAAAGTTAATATTTTGAGTCCAATGCATTTCTTAAATGTAGTGAAGTCATATTGGACCGGAAATGTTAACTGTTGGTTTGTCCAAATGCTGCCAGGCTTTGAGTTTGCCCAGCATGTACTTTTTTTTAAAATGATATGGTTACAATTTTTCATAATACTAAGTTAAAAATCTGCAAAAGCCAAGCATTTATTTTTGAATTTGGAAAGAAATGCTATTATTAATTCAGCACAGTAAAATGTGCACCTTGGTCAGTGCCAAGAAAATGCATCACTTTTCAATATTGAAATCATTCACTTATTACAATCTACACTAAAATGAAAAGGGAAGCTGAAACCATGTCACCTGGTGCTCTTGGTGGTACTGGAGGAGCTGTCCACGCTACACTGTGGCAACGTCCTGCTGAAATCTGTCGAATGTTCTTTCCCTGGAGTGCGGTGACTAGAGTTGGCTCTCTTACATGATTGGTATGACCTAAACCCAACTACACGGGAGGTACAAGAAAAGCAGATATGGAAAGTCAGAGATAAGGTACCGCATCAATTTTTTACTATAAACACTTATTTTTCAGCTAAATGTACTCCATACCACCAGACATCTGTGCTGAGAATGTTTTTGTCAGTTGGATTTCATCTTAAGTGCTTCTAACTATATTGGTATAAGGAAGCAGGTGAATTCATAAAGCAGCGTGAATGGAGAGTGGTGCATCTCTAAACAAATGTAAATTAAATACAACCTGAAGTAAGGTCAGGGGAGTACTTCTACCTTGTCTATAAATTAAACTGAAGTCCATTAGCTAAAATAAAATACATAAAATAATTATGAATTACAACAATTATTCATTCCTAGTTGGCGCAAATTAAAATGGGAAAGGCAGCTCAACGATGGTTCACGAAATAAATTAGGGATAGTAACAGAACTAAAGAGAGGCATATAACATCACCAGAAAGAGTTGCAAACCTGAGGATTGGCAGCAATTTAGAATTCAGCAAATGAGGTCAAAAAGCTTGATCAAGAGGGGGAAAATGGTGCATAACAGTAAACTTATAGGGGCCATAAAAACTGACTGTCAAAGCTTGTATAAGTATGTGGTGAGAAAAAATGATTAGTGAGGTCAAATGTCTCTCATTTTTCAGTTGAAGAACTGAACCCATTTTGGTTCTATCTTCACAAAATAGCACATACATAGTTTCCCAGAGATGTCAGGGAATAGAGCATCTAGTAACAGGGAGGAATTGAAGAGAACCAGTATTAGCTGAAAGAAAAATGGTATTAGACAAATTGATGGGGGTTAAAAGTCGATAAATCCCCAGGGCCTAATACCTACAAAGCAGAGTGCTAGAGGAAATGGCCCTAGAAATGCTGAATGCAAATGTAGCCCCACAACTTTAAAAATAGGGCAGAAAACAGACAGTTACAGACCAATGAGCCTAACATCAGTAGTGGGAAAAAGATGTAATCGGAACACATTAACAGGAGTAGACAAAAGTCAGTATGAATTTAATAATTAGTTTAACTAATCATTATAGAGGTTTTGTGAGAATGCAACAATTAAAATTGTTAAGGGAGAGTCCATTTGTGTATTTTGATTTAAAAGGTGGTTTTTGGTCACACCAGATATAAGTAGTCAGCAGGCAAAATTAAGCCGACAGGACTAGGTCTAATACACTGGCATGGATTGGGAAGTAGTTGACAGAACGGAAACTGAAAATGAGAATAAGTGGGCCTTTTCTATGTGGCAGACAGTGGCCGCATGGATTAGTACTTGGACTCCACCTATTCATGATATATAAGACTTTGATGAAAGAACCAAACACAATATTTCCAAGTTTGGTGGTGACACAAAACTACATGTGATTCAGAGTTATGAGGAGGATGCAACAAGGCTTTAGGGCAATCTGGACAAGTTCAGTCTCGGGGCAAGAACATGGCAGATGTAACATAATGCAACAAAATGTGAAGTAATACATTAAGTCTGAAAAACACCAAAGCAAATTATTAAATGGCAAGTTATTGGGAAATTTGGACATACAAAAGGGATCCTGGTGTCTTTGTACACTAGTCAATGAAAGTAAACAGGCTGATGTAGAAAGCTATTAGGAAGGTAAATATTATGCTGGCCTTCAAGGCAAGGAGATTTGAGTTCATTAGTGGGAATACATTACAACAGTTATTCAGGGCCTTGACAATACTACTCTGGAGTATTTATGAAGAACAGTCCCCGACCCAAAACATTAGCTTTCCTACTCCTCTGATGCTGCCTGGCCTGCTGTGTTCCTCCAGTTCCGCACTGTGTTATCTGTAGAGTATTCAGAGTCTCTCACTACATAAGATATATTTGCCATAAAGGGAGTGTAGTGCAGGTTTATTGGGCTGGTAACAGGGATGGTAGGATTGTCTGATAAGGAGAAATTGGTTCAACTGCATTTACATTCATGACCATTTATAAGGATGAACGGAGTCTGATTGAAACATATACAACTCTAACAGTACTGGAATGCATAGGCAATGTTGCCCATCGTTGGGAAGTTTTGAAACAGGGGTCACAGTCTCAGGAAATGGACCCATTTTGGACCACAACGAGGAAGTACTTCTTCACTCAAAGGGTGGTCAAACTGTTGAATTCACTACCACAGCTGTGGAGGCCATGTTTGAGAATATATTCAAGAAAGAGACAGATAAATATTTTGATATTAAAAGCATAAAAGTGTATGAAGAGAAAGCAAGAACATAGCGTTGAGATGGAGGATCATCTATGATCAAAATGAATCGCAGAGCAGGCATGAGTGGTGAAATGTCTTACTCCCGCTTCCAGTTGCTATGAAGCTTTTAAATCAGTTTACACTAACATAGTATCGCTTGATGTTTGTGAGAATGGATATCTTCATCACTCTACAGGAAAACTCCTGTCTTGCTTGACGCAAGTTGATTGTAAGCCTTGTTTTCTAGCTTTGTATTTATAATCCAAGTGACAGAAGGCTGTATTAGGAATGATTAAAAAAGGCCTCTGTAAAATTAAGATTTCTTACCTGCCCTTCTGAATTGCTGCCCCAGCCATAAACATCTCCAGCCGTTGAAAGGCCCAGTGTGTGCTCAGCACCCACAACTATGTCCTCCATAAAGACTCCGTTCAGGGCAGGCACTGGCTGAGGTCTGTTATGGTTGCGGGCACGACCCTCAGGCAAGCCAATTAGGCGATCTGTTGGCACAAAAAAGGAGCTCCGAGAGTCTGGATGGACATAACATGCAGAATTAAATACTGGATAATTTAGATCCCATCACCAAACCTGGCTTGCTTCTTTAGAAAAGACTGGCAGTTACCCACTGAACACATTCACAGAAGACTGTGCACTTTTAGCACAAACAGAAACACGTTAAACTGGGAAAATAATGAATTATATTGCACTAGATGAAACATCGCACAGATTTCACTGCAGACGTAAGACATGTTTCAAATTCACTTCTTTCAAACTAGCTAACATTCAATTCTCATGAAGAATTGCGTTAACTCCACACTAGAATTCCTTATTCAGACTGGAACAGCTGCAACCAATTTCCTCTTCGCAACTGCTCTGCCACTTTTACCCTACATCTGGTGTCTTTCTCAAGAGCACCCGAAATGAACGGAAAACTAAACTCATTAGAACTTCATCTTTGGAGCAACTACACAAGTAGCTTAAATCCAGTATCCACCAGTCCTTCACTCTCAGGCATACACAATAAAGAATGATGATCTAGGTTGTTCTGTTAATCTTTTGCATCACATTCATGATTTTTATTGCATGTTAACCCACCTCATGAAGTTCAAGTCAATGTCGCAAAACAGCATCAAATGTAAATAAAGCTACCTTGGCACAGTTCCAAGCTCACAAATTGAACTTTAAAAATCACCCTAATCATTTTCTCCCTTATTTTAACATAAATACAAAACATAGTTCAAATCTTAGCTTTCATTATTCTTACACTGATGAGGATTTCATTTCATTTTCTCTTCCAAACATAAATTAACAGGTGACTTCCAACACAACAAATTTACAAAGCTATCCGAATTTAATTTTCTCCCCCTCCTAATGTAGATATGGAAAAAAAACTAGAGGCTAATGCCAAGGTTTCAACAAGCAGGTTTCTTGAGGCCAACACAAAAATCACCTTGCAAATTCAATGGAGATCGTTTGTGATAGTGCACTAAGTGTGAGCAGAGCTCCTTGTCAGCTCTGGATAGGAAATAAAATTTTCCATAATACAATATCTACCAGACACACCCAACTATCAGAGGAAAATGAGAATGCCAATTTCAAACATATTATTGGTGCTTTCTTCTGTAAATGATTGTAAGTTGTTGAATTCAGAAGCATTTAACAAAGATCAAACATTTTCAAAACTAAATTATTATTGTCTGGCATTAAAAAGGACACGGTTTATCACTACTTCCTGTTGTATCATGTTGTTCATCAATAATTTTAGTGATGCATGTTAATCACTTCTAACACAGCTTTACAGAACTTCAATTAGGCCACAATTGGAGTATTGAGCATAGTTCTGATCAGTACACCACCAGAAGGATGTGAATGCTTTGGAGAAAAGGTTTACCAAGATGTCGCCTGGTAAGGGGGAATTTAGCTATCAAGAAAGTTTAGATAAATGTGTTTGTTTTCAGTGGAACGCAGGAGGTTGAGCAGCAATCTGATACATGGTAATAAGATTGTGAATGGCGTGGATAGAGTGGAAAGTATGTGGCTTTTTCAAGGATGAAGGGTTCAAGTACTAGGGGATACAGGTTCAAGATGTGGGGGTACATTTTTCGCATAACGGGTGGCGAGTACCTGGAACACACTACCAGAGGTGGTGGAAGCAGACACAATAGCAGGATTCAAGAAGCACCTGGAAGAATGCAGGAATAGCAAGGGAAGAACAAAGAACAAAAAAAATTACAGCACAGGAACAGACCCTTCAGCCTTCCAAGCCTGCGCCAATCAAGATCCTCTGTCTAAACCTGTCATCATCTAGTTTCTAAGGGTCTGCATCCCTTTGCTCAGTGCCCATCCATGTACCTGTCCAGATACATCTCAAAAGACACTAATGTATCTGCATCTACCACCTCTCCTGGCAACGCGTTCCAGGCACCCACCACCCTCTGCGTAAAGACCTTTCCACGCATATCTCCCATAGACTTTCCTCTTCTCACTTTGAACTCATGACCCCTTGTAATCGAGTCCCCCAGTCTGGGAAAAAACTTCTGGCTATCCACCTTGTCTATAACCCTCATGATTTTGTAAACCTCAAATCAGGTCCCCACCCCAATCTCCGTCTTTCTAACGAAAATAATCCTAAGCTCCTCGACCTCTCTTCATAGCTAGCGCCCTCCATACCTGGCAACATCGTGGTGAACCTCCTCAGCACCATCTCCAAAGCATCCACATCCTTTTGGTAAGGTAGGGACCAGAACAGTAGGCTGTACTCTAAACGTGGCCGAACCTAAGTCCTATACAACTGTAACGTGACCTGCCAACTCTTGTACTCTCTACCCCGTCCGATGAAGGAAAGCATGCCGTATGCCTTCTTGACCACCCTATTGAGCTGCGTTGCCATCTTCAGGGAACAATGGACCTGAACACCCAAATCTCTCTGCACATCAATTTTGCCCCGGACTTTTCCATTTACTGTATAGTTTGCAGTGTTTAAGGATGCTGCAAAGATATCTGTTAAGGCCCCGGCTATTTCCTCTCTCGCTTCCTTCAATAACCTGGGATAGATCCCATTTGGACCTGGGGACTTGTCCACCTTAATGCCTTCTACGAGACCCAACCCTTTTCCTGCCTTATGCTGACTTGACCTAGAGTAATCAAACATCTATGCCTAACCTCAACATCTGTCATGTCCCTCTCCTTGGTGAATATTGATGCAAAGTACTTGTTAAGAATGTCACCCATTTTCTCCAACCCGGCGCATAACTTTCTTTCTTTGTCCTTAAGTGGGCCAATGCTTTCTCTAGTTACTCTCTTGCTCTTTATATATGACTAAAAGGCTTTGGGATTTTCCTTAAACATGTCTGTGAAAGATATCTCATGTCCCCTTTCAGTCCTCCTAATTCCTCGTTTCAGATTCGCCCTACATTCCTGATATTTTTCCAAAGCTTCGTCTGTCTTCAGTCGCCTAAACCTTATATATGCTTCCTTTTTTCCCTTAGCTAGTGTCACAATTTCACCTGTCATGCACAGTACCCTAATCTTGCCATTTCTATCCCTCATTTTCACAGGAACATCTCTCCTGCACGTTAATCAACTTCTCTTTAAATGACCATAATCCCAAACTAAACTAGTCCCACCTGCTTGCGCTTGGCCATTTCTTACTCATGTACAAATGTCTTTTAAATGTGTGTAAATGTACCAGGAACCATCACTTCCTCTGCAAGTTCATTCTACATAGGAATCAATTTGTGTAAAAAAAGTTGCTCTCATACCTTTTTTAAATATTAAAAAATATTTTAAATTTTTAAAAAAAATATGCCGCCAATCTGGAAATTCCCCACTCAATGAAAAAGACACCTGCCAATCACCTTATTTATACTGCTCATGATTTTATAAACCTCTACAAGGTCACCCCTCAACCTCCTACACCCTAGTGAAAAAAGTCCTAGCCTACCCAACCTCTCCTGATAGCTCAAATCCTCCATTCCCAATATCCTACTGAATCTCTTTTGAACCTGCTCCAGCTAAATAATATTATTTCTGTACCAGAGCTATCAGAACTGGACACTGGACCAGAATAGGCCTCACCAATGTCCTGTACAATCTCAACATAATGTCCCAACTGCTATATTCAAAGGTCTGAGCAATGAAGGCAACTGTACTAAATGCTTTTTAACTGCCCCACATATATGTGACACAAATTCAAAAGCCTATGCACCTTAATCCCTAGGAGTCTCTGTTCTACAACACTACCTCTTAATTGCATAAGTCCTTGGTGAGCTACCAGCCTTCTCTCAAGGCACTGGCGATGAGAATCTTGGTTTGATCATTTTGAATATTCAATCTAGTCAGCCTGTGCTTAATTAAACTGATTAATACACTGGTTGCATACAATAAAATTTCACAGAGAGGTATTAAACATAGTCACTTTAATTCCAGATTTTAAATCTCCATATCAATTTCCGAAATTATTATTCAAAATCTTTTAGAAAGTGGAGGCGAGAAAGGAAAAAAAAACATTGGTTGCCTCTAAAAACACATCGAACATTTAAGGATATTTCAATGTCCCTTAGTTATGTTTGAGCAAAAAGCTGCTCAAAAATATCCTGTGTCAAGCAAAGTAAATATAGAGACAGAAAAGAGTGAGAGGAAGTGATTGATGGCATCGTGCCTGAATGCCAATTTCTAACAGGCCAAATGACAAATGAATTGGCCTAAAACAGAAATTGCTAGAGAAACTCAGCAGGTCTAGCAGCATCTATGGAGAGAAAGCAGAGTAAATGTTTCAAATCCAGTGGCCCTTCTTCAGAACTCACTGTTGGGACAATGGACCCGAAATGCTAACTCTGCTGGTTAGCATTGCCCTTATTGGGTTTTATACGTAAATTATTCAATTGGAAACACTGGTGATGTACTGGTGGTGGTTAATAAATGAGAAAAAGGTGTTCTGGTGATAGGTACAATTGATCAGTTTTCTTTCGAAGAGCACTGCTGAACACAGGATTCAGGAAAAAAGGTTAGTTTTCATCTCTCCCAATGTTAAGTGCATTGCTCTTAACGGGCTTTGCACATAAATTAATCAACTGGTAAACACAGTTGACATACTGGTGGTGGTTAATAGATCAAAAATATCACAGTTGATACGGTGAGGGGAGAAAAAATTCAATTTTTGCATAACAGCACTTGTAGATATTGAAAAAGAAAAAAGGTTGGATTTTCCCGACTAGTGAGTGGGTTAGGAAAGGGAGACAGCAGGTTGGAACTTATATTGAACAATGAAATTTAAATTAACAGTTGGGGAAGGCAGACTGACTCCTGTTTCTTGCTTTGATAAAGAGACGACCAACTCTGTTTCTTTTGCTATTTGGAATGTATTAAGTTAAGGACTGGTGCCATTCTAAACAAAATTTTGAAAAGCCGAGATAAATTATCTTACCTTGGCCAAAAGTGTACACATGGCCGTCTTTTGTCAGGGCAACAGAAAACTGGGTGCCACAAGCAACCTTTTTAATTCCTATGCCACACAAAACATCCACTTTCTGCAGAAAAAGGAATTAAAAGTAATTTTAAGACAAAAAGGCAGCTATGAAAAATAAACAAAAGAATAGCTGAATTACATCATGCATCAATTAAGATCGTAATTTTCTTAAATTGTTTTCATACTATTGAGTTGGGTTAATTGTCCAACAAGTCAAGAAAATTGGCCGCACAAAAGCAAGACTAATTAAAACCAGCCATCACTATAGAGGTTTTGAAGATCAATCATTTCAGCTGCAAGATGCCGCAATGGAGCTCCTCATAGCACTGCCCTAGGTCCAACCTTGCTACTTCATCTTGGACCATACTACCATCAGGAGCTCAAAAATGGTTGTATTCGCTGAAAATTGCACCATGTCCAGACACAATTGAAGGTCGTCGAACAACAAGGCAGTTTTACACAGACATACAGCAAAACCTGGACAATATCATGGCTTAGACCAACACATGGCAAGTAACTCCCTCCACTTCTGGCACATAGTGGCGGCAGCAGTGTGCGCCATTTACAAGATGCACTGCAGTAACGTGCTAAAGCTCCTAGAGGAGCACCTTCCAAACCTGCAACCTCTACCATCAAGAAGGACAAAGGAGATCCCAATACCTGCAAATTCCCTCTAAGTTACATCACGCGGACTTGGAACAGTATTTTTGTTGCTTCAATGTTGCAGAGTAAAAACATCATCTCCGAAAGCACTATGGGGGTAACCACACCACATAGACTGGAATGTGGCTTAAGGTGTTGGCTCAACAAAAGTTTCTCAAAAGCAATTAGGATTGCGAAATAAATGTTAGCATTTCTAAAAATCCCACATTCAGTGAATGAATTACAAGAAGCTTTGCTACATCAGTAAACTGCCATCTCAAATACTGTCATTCATTTGAGAAAGTCACAAAGCAGCGCTGGGAAGACAAAGCCATACAATCACACCAATATAATAACCAAAGTTTGGCGACACATGCCTGAGGAGATGATTTGGCTGTTGAATTGCCTAGACCAAGCTTTCCATAATCACCATCACCAAAAGCCCAGACCACCATCCCATCAGTAGAGACAGCTAAAGTGTGATTTAAACCACATGCAACCTGTAAAGAGAAACATGACAATTTAACATCAGATATCAATGATAACACCAAAACCAGAAGGAACAATCATTACTCAAATTAATTGAATGAGAGCAAAGTACTGTGGCTGCTGGAGGTAAGAAATAAAAATACAAATTCCTGCTGGAAAATCTCAGCAGATCTGGCAGCAACTATGGAGAGAGAAACAGAATTAATGTTACTAGTCCAATGGGACTCTTTATCGGAAACCACTTCAATTCAATGCCAAAGAGGTGGCTAGGTGCTTCACAGTGCCAGTGACCCAGGTTCGATTCCACCCCCAGGTGACTGTGTGTAGAGTCTGCACATTCTCCCCATCCGCATGGGCTGCTGCTGAGTGCTCTGGTTTCCTCCCACAGTCCAAAGATATGCAGGTTTGGTGACTGACCAAGCCAAAGAGTGTTCTGGGATATGCAGGTTAGATGGATTAGCCCTGAGAAATGCAGGGTTACAGGGGGAGGGAAGGGAGAGGAGTCTGGGTGGGATGCTCTTTGGAGTGTTGGTGTGGACTTGTTCGACTGAATGGCCTGTTTCCACACTGTACGAATTCGATGAGACATACTGTTTCTCTCTCCACAGTTGTTGCCCGACCTGAGATTTTCCAGCAGGATTTTTTGCTGAAATTCTTTAACACTTTGCTTTTATTACCAAAATTGCTTTCATTTGTTACTCCCCCCACCCCCGACTAAATTTCTACCTTCCTCTCACCTCTCTAATGTGTAGACACCTTTACTGGGTGTTACCGCCATGGTTAGAGACAAAAAAAACTGCAGATGTTGTAATCCGAGGTAGACAAACAGAAGGCTGGAAAAAACACAGCAAGCCAGACAGCAACTGGAGGAAGGGAGAAGTCCACATTTTGGGTACTACCCTTCTTTGGGACTTGATGTGGGGGTGGGGGTGGGGGTGGGGGTGGGGTGGGTGATGATAGCTGGACAATCGGTAGTAGGTATGACCTGACTGGTCGATTAGGGATGAATCCAGTTGGTAGATAGAAGGGAAGGTGTGTAGGTGGAACAGAAGGGAGGAGGGAGGTCTGGAAAGGGGGCTGGGATGGGTGGGAAGGTCACTTGAAGAGAGAAAACTCAATGCTAAGTCCTCCAGGCGGTAGGGTGCCCAAGTGGAAGACAAGGTGTTTTTCCTTAAATTTGCGATCTGATTCACTGTGACACGGGAAGAGGGCGAAGATGGACATGTCGGAGGAGGACTGAAATGGGCAGTGACAAGGTGGTTAGGCTGGCTGTTTAGGGCCAGGTGAAGACGCTCGGTTAAACAGTCACCTAGTTTATGTTTGGTCGCAGTGATGTAGAGAAGACCACGTCGGCAGGACCGGATGCAGTAGACTAGGTTGGAGGAGATGCAGGTGAAACTCCGTCTCACCTGAAGGTCTGTTTAGGTCCCTGGATGGAGATGGTGTGTGGGCACGGATCGTATCTTTTACAGTTACAATATTGATACGTTGGATGTGGAAGCTGGTGGGTTTGAAAGTGAGGACACTATGTGGACACTACCAAAGCGAGGGACACTATCTTTATTGTGTCTGGGCACTGGGTTTAGAGCTGTGGAGCAGGAAATGGAGGATGGCTGTCTGGATGACAGAAGGAAAAAGAATGTTGCTTGAAATAGGAAGACATCTGGGATGCTTGGGAGTGGAACGTCTCCATGTCAGAACAGATTCAGTGGAACTGGAAGAATTGGGTAAACGAGGCAGGAGGAGGTGTAGTCCACGTAGCTAGGGGAATCTGTTATAATAAACGTCGGTCTGTAAACTGTTCCTGGAAATGGAAACAGAGAGGTCACGACAGGGGTAGGGAGGTGTCTGAGACAGATCAAGTTTAACCTGGGTGCAGGATGCAGCACTGATGCAGTCATCAATATAATGTGGAAGAGCTGGGGAACAGTATCGTATATGTACAGATTGGGGACTGTTCGATATAACTGAAAGATGTAGGTGTAGCTGGGGCCCATGAGAACCCCCTGGATTTGGAGAAGGTGGGAAGAGTTGAAGGAAAGGTTATTGAGGGTAGTGGCATGGGGTTTCGGGAGGTGAGTGCTGTTAGGGGTGATGATCTGGACTGCATTGGCTTGGAGGGTAGTTAAGACCCGTAACCTCACAACAATTAGAAGCCCTTGGATGAGCAGCTGAAGTGTCATAACATTCAAGGTTAGTGCTGGGAAGTGGAACTAATGAAGGCAGTAATGTACTTTTGGTGCTATAGACTCGATTTGCCGAAAGCCCTCTTCTCTACTGCACGATTGTATATCTTCTGATTGGACTATATTTTTTTTAAATAGTGCCGTAACTTATTATTTTGAACAAGGGGCAAAAATCACCTCCTTGATGCAAACTCTTGATGTCTGCTCATCTGTTAAAACCATGCACTATTCCAGTATCACCTGGGTCCATGAAGGCCTATCATCTCAAAATTACCTTCAGACCAGAATTCCTATGAATACTGTAATACGTGAATGGTTGTGTAAGAAAACAATTCTGCAAATTTTCAAAAATTGGAAGTACAAATTGAAAGTTCTGGAATTATACTAAGATAGCAGTGCTTGTGAAGTGCTGAATCAAGCTTTGAAATTCCAGAGAACTGACTGTCCAATTGCATATCCCCAGCACTGTCTAGTTTTGGCCTGATAAATTATTGATTTATACAAATCCTCTGCAGTGTGATGATTTTAAGCATCTCAATGTTAAAACAAACTTGGTGACAGACTACACATCAATAGCGTATTAATATACACTGCAAACAATTCTAAAGATAATTATTACTATCCTTGACAATATTTATCACTTCCAGGTTCCGTAATCATCATGAAGCCCTGACTCCTTGATACTTAATAAAATGCAATATACCATACCTGTCCAACCTGATAGCCTTCTAATGCTACCACCCTCTCAGGCAGCTTTTTATTGGATGTGTTACCTAGTCCCAAACGACCATAGTCACCATTTCCAAACGTGAACAACTTTCCATCTGCAGTAACAACCGCTGAATGTTTGAAGCCACAGGACATCTGTTTGAAACAGAAACAAATAAGTGAAAAGGGCATTTTGTAAAGTATGTTGTGTTAATTCAACATTATAATAAGTATACAGTTCCTCAGAGGTCTTCCCTGCATAGTTAAAGGTCTGTAATTTTAAAGCCAAAAAAATGCCCTTTTATTTAAGGTTTCCACCTTATTGAGGAGACTTCAAGCCAAATCATATCCAACAAATTGCTCTGAAAACTCTTGTTCACATTTTGACAGGTGTGACAAATTGCACCACAACTGATGGACCCCAGAACATCCTCAATCAAACAAACCACAATATCTGCCAATGTTAATGAGTCTTTTAAAAACACTCCAAGACCTGAATTCACATCTGAATCCAAAAACTTAGCAAATCTTCATTGTACCACACTTTATGCATAATTTTAGTTGAAATTCATCCATTTGTTTCAGGCATATATTATTTGCTGACAAATGAAAGGTGAAAAAATCTTGCCTGGTTTCTGTGATAGCAAACCAGTCCAATATTCCAATGAAACAGATTTTATTTTTAAATTCAGCTTAACTCTTGGAGTTATAGGCCACATTTTTCTTTACGGCCAAAATTACAATAGTAGACAATAATACTTTCAATTTTTGGGAAAACTGCATTAAAAAAAACTATTCGATATAAAAAGTGCCAAATCAGTTGCTAATTGGTCAGCTTTAGTTCTTTCACATTTGAGCTATTTATGGATGTGAGTTTGCTCACTGAGCTGGAAGGTTCGTTTTCAGACGTTTCGTCACCATTCTAGGTAACATCAGTGAGCCTCCGACGAAGGACATCCAGAACCTCAACCTGAGCTATTTATGTTTCATTATTTTTAATACTGGTATGAAGAGACAACCCACAACACAGAAACTGCCAGACATAACAAGAATTGCAGATGCTGGAGTCAGGGACAACACAGTGTGGAGCTGGAGGAATACGACAGACCAGGCATATCAGAAGAGTAGGAAAGTTGATGTTTTGGGTCAGGTCCATTCTTCAGAAATGGGGAGGGGGATGGGAGTTGGGAGATGGGAGAGAGGAGGGGTGGGGCTGGGCAAGGTAAGTGGAATGGTGATAGGTGGGTGCAGGTAATGAGTGGTGGGAGCTGGTTCATGGGATGGGTGGGGTGGATAGGTGGGAAAGAAGATGGACAGGTTGTGTCAGGTCAAGGAGGCAGGAATGAGAGGGAAGGTTGGTCGTGGGATGAGGAGATTTTAAAATTGGTAAATTCCATATTCAGTCCATCGGACTTCAGGCTGCTGAGGCAAAACATGAGGTGTTGCTCCTCCAGTTTGTGGGTGGTGTCATTGTGACACTGGAAGAGGCCCAGGATGGACATCACCCAGGGAGTGAGAGGGAGTTAAAATGGTTGGTGACCAGAAGGTGTTGTCGTTTGTAGCGTACAGAATGCAGATGCTCTATGAAAATGATCTCCGAGTCTACGCTTAGTCTCACCGAAATAGGGATGCCACATCAGGAGCAGCAGCTACTGTAGACCAAGTTGATGGATGTACAGGTGAACCCCTGTCTGCTATAAAAGGTTTGTTTTGAGTCTCGAATGGAGGTGACAGGGGAGGTATAGCATTTCCTGCTGTTGCAGGGCAAGGTGCAGGGTGTGGTGCGGAGCAGACGAGGAAGTCGCAGAGAGAGGTGTCCCTATGAAAGGCAGATAGGAGTAGGGAGGGAAATATCTTTGGTTGTGGGGTCGGATTGTAGGTGGTGGAAGTGGCGGAGAATGATACGCTGGATGCGAAGACTGGTGGGGTGATATGAAAAAACAAGGGAGATCTGTCTTCATTTGTGTTGGGGGGTGCAAAGAGGGGGGTGAGGGCAGAACTGTGAGGAATGCAAGGGATGTGGTTGAGGGCATTTTGAATCACTGGACAAGGAAAGTTACAAGGAAAGTAGGAGGACATCTTGGATGTGCAAGAGTGGAATGTCCCATCTTGGCAACAGATGCAGTGGAGGCAGATGAATGGAGTAGAGGATGGCATTCTGGCAGGAGGGTGGGTGAGAGGTGGGGTAGTCCAGGTAATTGCAGTCCAGGTAACTGCAAGGTCTCTTTCACCAGTTCTCCAAGTGAGAATAAACAAGTGAAATACGTAGAGAGATTGCATACACTTGAAGGAATAATAGAGTAATACTGATTGGAGATTTTAATTACTCTGTGTTGACTGGGCTACCTAGAGTGTAAATGCCCAGAGGGGGTGGAATTTGTCAAATGTGTCCAAGAAAGTTTCCTAAATCAATATGTAGAGGGCCCTACTCAGGAAGATGCAACACTGGGCCTCCTCTTAGGAAGTGAAGTAGGGCAAGTGATTGAAGTGTCAGTGGGAAAGCACTTTGGCTCCAGTGGCCTTAACTCTCTGCTTTAACATAGTTATGGAGAAAGAGATGACAGATCTGCATGTTAAGGTGCTGAACTGGAGCAGGGCCAATTTTAGTGCCATTAGGCATGATCTAGCAGAGGTCAATTGGGTGAGTCTGTTTGAAGGAGGAGGAACGGGAGGCCTTTCAAAGTGCGATATCCAGTATGTCACTGTTCAGCTGAAGGGAAAAGCTGTCAGGTTTGGGGATCCCTGGATGACAAGAAATATTGAGGCTCTTGTCAGGAGAAGGAGGCATTCATTGGGTTTAAGATGTCTGGCTTAGGTAAACCTTAAGATGACTATAAAAAGTGTAGGAGCATACTTAACACAGAAATCAGAAGAGTAAAAAGAGGGCACAAGATGAATTTGACAGATGATGTTATCTGAGATTCTACTGATATATCAAGAGTACAAGGGTGGCTAGGGAGAGAATAGGTCCCCTTAAAGATCAGCATAAACATCTAAGTATGGAGCCATAGAAGATGGGGGAGATTTTTAGTGAATATTTCTCCTCAGTGTTTACCTAAGGAGACAATCATGGATGCTAAGGAAGTAAGGGAAACAAGTGGGCACGTTTTGGGCTGTATACATATTACCAGAGGGTTTGCAGCTTCAAAAGTGCATTAAGGTGAATAAATCCCCTTGGCTTGATCAAGTTCACCCTCAGATGATAAGGGAGGCTACAGAAGAAATTAAAGAGGCCCTTGCAGAGATTCTTGTGTCATCTTTAGCCGCTGGTGAAGTTCTGGAAGACTGGAGGATGGTTAATGTTGTTCCATTGTTTAAGAAAGGAAGCAAGGACAAGCCAGGGCAACTACAGGCAAATTATTGGAGGGGATACTGAGGGACAGGATCAACCAATATTTGGACAGTCAAAGTCTGATAATAGGATTTGATACAAAAGCAAAGTTCCAGCAACTTTACTTCTGTTCCTGATTTACAGCATCCACAGTTCTTTCGGTTTTTATATAGGATTTGGGATGTCATGTTACAGTTGTATAAGTCATTGGTGAGGTCGTACTTGGAGTATTGTGTAAAGTTTTGGTCATCATGCTATAGGAAAGACAGTTAAACTGGAAAGTATACAAAGAAGATATGAGGGTGTTGCTAGGACTAGTAGCCTGATTGAGGCGTATAAAATCATGAGGAGCATAGATAGGATGAACTGAAAACTAGAGGGCATGAAGTTTAAGATGAGAGGGGAAAGATTAAGGAGGACTTGAGGGGCAGCTTCTTCACACAGAGTGGTGCGCCACATGGAATGGGCTGCCAGAGACAGTGTGAAGTAGGCACAATTACAATGTTTAAAATAATTTGGATAGGTACACAGACAGGACTGGTTTAAAGGGATATAGATGAAATTTGGGCAATTGGAACAAGCAGAGTTGGCACCATGGAACATTTTGGGCCAAAGTACACGTTTCCATGCTGTATTATTCTATGAAACCAGTCCATACCAAATAATAAGAAATTCCAAAGTCAGGTTTTATGAAAATTGTCTGATGGAATTAAGTGACTGCTTTTTCACTGTGACATCAAAATCTCTCTGCAAACTTTACAAGGGGAAAAGTTACAATAAATAGTAGTTTATTACCTGGACTCTGTAAAACAGTGATGTTATAAGTGGAAGATCCAAGCCTCATATAGATTATATAATCAACACTGTACCTACCTGTTTAGAGTAAGGAACATCATCAGGGTGTTAAAATTCATTAAACTGATGCAATGTTAGCATCAAACTATCTAGAAAGGAACTCCGGTACAGGTTTCACGTTATCATTCAGATTTTTTTTCTCTAACATTGCCTATTTTGGGGTTTGGGTTTATACCTCACACCATGTTACAATGCAGTAATCAAACTGATGGAAGGATTTCAAAGCTTTCACATTATAAAATGTTAGCCTCGCTTAACAGTTAAAATTGAGCAATTTTGCTCTTGGAACCATATCTTATAATACTATACTTTCTCAGAGTGCATTTCTCTTCATGAAACCTCTCCCAGAACTGCAGCATAAAAGATTCCAATATGGAAACACAGGAAATAGGAGGAGAAAGCCATTCAGCCCTTTGAGCCTGCGCTGTCATTCAATTTAATCTCGGGTGATCATCCAACTCAAGGCTCCTATTCCCTCTGATCCCTGCATCTAACTCCTCTGAAAAATATTCAATATTTTGCTCTTGACCACTTTCTATGGCAGAGAATTCGACAGGCTCAACACTCTGGACGGAGAAATTTCTCCCCATCTCAGTCCTAAAACGGTTTACTGTGACTGTGACTCCTACTTCTGGAGTCCATCAGGAACACAGTGCTACATTGGGTAGATGCAGGCAGTATCAGAATTTTAAATGTTTCCAAGGTTCCTCTTGACCACCCACTCATTCTTCTAAACTTCAGTAAGTATTGTGCGAACTGATACAGTCTCTCTCCACACATCACCCCTGCCATCTCAGATTGGCAAGCTTTTGTTATACTCCCTACACAGCTAGAATATCTTTCCTCGACTAAGGAGAGCAAAACTGCACATAATATTCCAGGTATGGTCTCACCAAGGCCCTGAACAACTGGGGCAGGATATCCCTGATAATGTAGTAGAATCCCCATGCTCTGAAGGCCATGAATCCATCTGCCTCTTTCAGCACCTACTGCAGAGTTCATCTGCTATGCATTTGTCCACTCACGCTCTAAAGTATCTCCGTATCCTCTTCACCCTCCCACCCAGTCTTACAAAATATCTCTTAAGTTTGGAGATGATGATTGGTTCCCTCATCCAAATCATTAATAAATATTGTGAATAGTTGGAGTACAAGCACTGATTCCAGTGGTAGGACACTAGTCGGTGCCTGCCACTCAAATAAAACTGGTCATTCCTAATCTTCGTTTTATCTGCAAACCAATTCTCTTTCCGTGTTAGTACACTATCCCCATACTTTAATTTTACATGCTAATTCTCTTATTTGGGTCTTTATGGAAAGCCTTCTGAAAGTTTAAGTAAATCACATCCACTGGCTTCCCCTCAGCAATTGTACCAGTTACATCTTCAAACAAATACCAGTAAATTTGTCGAGTGTGATTTCCTCTACAAGTTGACTTTCTCCAAAGCTGCCTCTGTTTTCTCAGTGTTCTGTGATTAAATCTTTTAATATAGACTCTATCAATTTTCCGACTGCGGGTATCAGGCAACTAGTCTGGAATAAAAACAGAAGTTGCTGGAAAAGCTCTGCAGATCTGACAGCATCTATGAAGAAAAATCAGAGTTAACGTTTTGGGTACAGTGGTCCTTCCTCAGAACTAATGGTAGCTAGGAAAATGTCGATTTTATACGCAGAAGATAGGGAGGGGGAAGAGGGTAAGGAGTACATAATAGGTGGCGATGGAAACCCAAAGAGAGAGAAGAGCAGTTGGATAGACAAAGGAGTTGATAATGATCTGGCTCAGAGGGTGAATAGCTGTTAATGATTACTGTTGGTGACTAACAATAAGTAGTGTGTAATGACCAGCTATGAGAAAACGAGGCCTGGTGCGTGGTTTAGGAGACTAGGACACGGGGCAATTTTGTGCCTAAAATCATCAAACTTAATATCAAGTCCAAAGTGCTGCAGGGTCCCCAAGTGGAAAATGAGGTGTTGTTTTCCCAGCTTGCACTGAGGTTCACTGGACCACTTCAGGAAGCCTGTGAAAGAGATGTTGGCCAGGGAACAGGGTGGTGTGTTAAAATGGCAGGCACTGGAAACTCAAGGTCTTATTTGCAAGCAGGGCTTACATGTTTTTCAGCAGTCACCTCATCTATGCTTAATTTTCCCAAAGCAGAAGAGACTATATTGTGAGCAGCAAATGCAGTAGACTAGTTTGTGGGAAGTGCAGGTGAAGTGTTGCTTCACCCGGGCCCTTGGGTACTGGGGAGGTGGTAAACAGGCAGGTGTTACACCTTCGGCTGTTGTAGGGGAAGATGTTGTGGAAGGATGTTGGGAGTGAAGGAAGAGTGGACCACTCCGGAGATCGTTCCTTTGCCCATTTCTATTTCTCATCGACGTTGACCCTCGGGAACATCATACGAAAACAGTATAAGTTTCAATATTCACACTGATTGCACCCAGTTCTAACCAGCAGCTTTCTTGGCTGTCTCTAAAGGGTCAGTGTTTGGCTGGCATCCAATTCAGAATAAGCATAAATTTGCCTGAAATAAGCACTGATTTTGGTTCCAGTTGCAAACTCTTTTTACAACTCCAACCCTTTCTTCAGAGGCCGTTTGAAACTGAAACAAACTGTGAATATCCTGGATGTCATCTATGACTTGGAAGTGACAACATATTCTCGCCATCAACAAGTTTCTCACGTCCACTTCCATAGTATCTACCCAGCTACAGCTGATGCTGGTGGGATGGTCGGTAAGGACAAGGGGAATCCTATCACCGTTGCGGAAGGGAAGACAGGTGGTGACAGCGATGTGCAGGAAATGGGTCAGACCTGGTTGAGGGCCCTGTTGACAAAGGCAAGGAAGAAGGTGGACATTTCGGAGGCAGCTTTGTCGAAACAGGCCTCATCTGAACACATGTGGAGACGGAGGAACTGAGAGAATGGAATGGCGTCTTTCTAGGAAGCAGGTTGTGAGGATGTATCATCTGGGTAGCTGCGGGAGTCGGTGGATTTATAGTTGATATTTGTGACTAGTCTATTCCCAGAAACGGAAACAGAGACGTCGAATAGATTAGATTCCCTACAGCGTGGAAACAAGTCCACACCGCCCCTTGCAGCATCTCACCCAGACCTTTCCCCCTATAACCCACACACCCCTGAACACTACGGGCAATTTAGCATGGCCGATGCACCCAGCCTGTACATCTTTGGACTGTGGGAGGGAACCGGAGCACCCGAAGGAAACCCACGCAGACACGGGGAGAATGTGCAAACTCTACACACACAGTTACCCTGTAGCTGGAATCGAACCCGAGTCCCTGGCGCTGTGAGGCTGCAGTGCTAACCACTGAGCCACCGTGCCCTTGATGGAGGGAAGGGATGAGTCAGAGGTAGACAGGTGAAAGTGATGGCAGGTTGGAAACTGGAAGCGAAATCGGTGAACTTTTCCAATTCCAGACAAGAGAGGGAAGCAGTCAGAGAGAGAGTTGTGGGTGGGCACTGGAATAGAATCAGAAAAAGGGATGTTCCATCTATCCCACAACAAGACAGGCATAACTGTGGATCATGTGGGTACTCAGGGCCAACCCTCTGACCTGAAGAAAATGACAGGAGTTAAAAACGAAGTTGTTGAGGGTGAGGACGAGCTTGGCCAAGTGGAGGTGGGTGGGGATGGTTCAGGCCTTTGCTCCTGCAAAAATATCCTCCCTGCATCTCATCTGTCCAGCCATGAGAATTTTAGAGGGTTCAATGAGATCTCTCCATATCTTCTAAACTCTAGATGCATGTGAACCAATCTATCCTCATAGGATACTGCTATCATCTCCAGTATCAGTCTCTTGAGCCACCAACACACTATGGCAACTGCACCTTTTCTCAGGTGCGGGGACCAACTCTGCACGCAATTCTTCAGTAAAATGTTAATAAGATATTGCTAGCTCTGAACTCAACTCCTCTGGCAATGAAGGTGAACATGCCATTTGCCTTCTTAATTATTTTCTGCACCTACTTGTCTACTTTCATTGACTAGTGTACAAAGACAGCCAGATCCTTTCCTACATTACCAGTTCCCAATGCTTTATTTAAATACATCTTTTGTCTTTCAAACCAAAATGTACAAGTTGTCATTTAGCCACAATGTACTGCATCTGCTATGTTTTTGCCTACACACTTGACCTAAAATCGTTTTAAAGCTTCCTTACGTCCTGAACTCATATTCCCATCTGGTTTTGTGTCACTAGCAAATACTGTGCATGTGGAAATACTGCATTTTTCCCTAATCCAGGTGACTCATATATATCTACGCACATACTAGTCACTGACTGACACTTGGGGAAAGAAGAACCATTTATTCCCACTGTTTCTTGTCTGTCAGACAATTCTCACCACAATACGGCATATTACTGCACCTAAGCACAGGAAAATTGAAATGGGTAACAAAGAAATGGCAGAAGAATTGAACACTTACTTTGGCTCTGTCATCACAAAAAGGAACACAAATAACTTCCCACAAGTGTCAGGAAACCAGGTCTATATTTACTAGCATTTAGAAGTATAAGGAGAATCTGCTTGAATTTGCTTCAAACTTTACCCAAGATCTTCATGAGGGACCTTATCAAGAGCATTCTGAAAATTCAAATACACCGCACCCATTGGTTTTCCTTTATCTATTCCACGAGTTACATCCTTAAAAAACTCCGATGGGTTTGTTAAGCATGCTTTATTTTTCATAAACTCATGCTGGCTTTGTCCAATCCTGTTAATGCATTCTGCACATTCTGTCATCACGTCTTTAATATACTCTAGCATTTTCGCTCATCTGTCATGGTCAGTTTTCTCTGTCCCCTTTTAAATAGTGGGGTTTCATCTGTCACCCTCTAATCTGTAGGAACTGGCCTACAATCTACAGATTTTTGAAAGATGACCATCAATACATCTAATATTTCCAGGGTCACTTCATTTGGTGCTATCAGATGTAGTGTATTAGGCTCTGGTGATTTGTTTGCTTTTAAGCCCATTAAATTCCCCAGTACCATTTTCTTCTTGAAACTAATTTCTTTCAATTCTGCCTCTCACAAGACCCTAGGTTCCTTGAAATTGCTGGGCAGTTATGTGCATTCTTCTTGTGAGAGCCAAACTAAGTTTTAATGGTCAATTTTTACATTCCGTGTAAGTCTCATTCTATTTTCCCCTCTTCATCTGTCCTCTTTTGCTGAGTTCTAAGCTGCTTCCAATCCTCATGCTTTTCTGACAATTTTACATCACTCCTCTCCTCCACATGGCTGAGCCTCCTCTACTCTTATTTTTGCATCAGACACAGTTGAACAACAGTTGAATTCATGCATACGTTCTTTAAATATGAGCCATTGTCTAGCCACTACCATCTCTTTCAGGCTCCTCAATCCTTCCTTTCATTTTCTCTTGAGATCACCATTATCTGGTAATTTTGTGGCATGAACACTGTCTGACAACTGTCAGTCCACAGCTGATGTTATTCAGATCTTGGAATTGGGCCCCTCTTGTGATGCAGTGGCATCATAGAATAGAATTATAGAATCTCTGCAGTGTGGGAGCTAGCCATTCGGCTCATCAAGTCCATATCACTCCTCCAAAGAGCACTCCACCCAGACCCACCTTCCTATTCTATCCTATCCCCATAATCCTGCATTTCTCACAGCAAACCCAAGTCTGCAAATCCCTAAAAACTATGGGCAATTTAGCATGGCCAATTCACCTAACTTGAACATCTTCAGGCTGTAGAAGGAAAGCAGAGCACCCAGAGGGAGAATGTGTAAACTCCACATAGATGGTTGCCTTCAGGTGGAATTGAACCTGGTCCATGGCACTGTGAGGCAGCAGTGCTAACCACTGAGCCACTGTGTCCCGCAGTGTCCCTACCCCTGGAACTGGGAGGCCTGGGCTCAAGTTCCACTTGTGTCAATGGTGTATAGTAACATTTCTCAACAGCTAGATTAAGAAAAATAGGTTAAAGAAAAATTCAAGGATAGTGAGAGGGCATTCTCATGATGCAACAGTGGTGTCCCAGGTCCTAGTGCGAGAGGTACACAATAATATCTGAGCATGCTGATAAGCAAATACTTCAAGGATAGTGAGAATCAGAGATTTCTGGAGCTAGTCATAGCAGCGATTAAGACGTTGATTGTTGATTGGCAATATGCAAAATTTCAGTGAGATTATATACAAATATCAGGATCAATCTTGCTCTCAATAGTCCATAGCCATGTTAATAAGATATTGCTAGCTCTGAACTCAACTCCTCTGGCAATGAAAATGAACATGCCATTATACAAATATTAGGATCAATCTTGCTCTCAACAGTCCATAGCCAAATTCAAACCCAGTTATCCATTAATCTATATCATCCCCACTTAGTAATAAACTAACTGTCTCACCTGGACGACCTCCTCTCCCTGAAGTGCCTCAATCTGCCGAGGTCTGCGCTGTCGATCACTATTTCCATGGCCCAGTTTCCCGTAATCCCCATCGCCCCAACTGAAGACTTCGCCACTTTCTGTCAAAGCCATAGAGTGACCATCCGATCCACAAGAAGTCACCAGCTGCGTTACTACAAAACCTGTAGTGCACACAAAAGCAACGAGAATCACAAAGGAAATGTGGTTATTAGCAATTTCACTGATTGACAAAAACCTATTTTTGTGTTAAAACAAAGAAGAGGATGAGGAGGATTTGAAACACACAAACTGTAATTGCTAGAGGAAAACAGCATTTCTTGAAACATCTCTTGACAGAAAACAAAAGTTAATGTTTTGAGTTGAGTGACCATTGTGTGACCTTTGGACTTTCATTTCCAGTAATTTCTATTTTTGTGTTTCAGACCATTCTGAAGGGTCACTAGACTTGAAAGGTTAACTATTTCCTCTCCACAGGTGCTGTTGGACCTGCTGAAATTCTCCAAAAACTTCGTACTTGTCTTCAAGAATTTAGTTTTAAACTGTAATAGCTCTAGATTTTGCCTAATAAGCCTGTGTACCTTGTAATGATGAAATGACAGTCAATACATGAAGATCATCTGAATTTCCTTGACCAAGCCGACCATAGCTTCCTTCCCCACATGCCAATACTGTTCCATTAGCCTGGATAACAAAAGTGCAATTCTGCCCACAAATTACCTGCGATAGCAAACAAAGTAAACTAAATTATTGAAAATGGTCAAATGGCAATGTTTGTCAGAGAGCTGAAACACCTTTTATTTCCAATCAACTCGATATTAATTCTTAGCAGTGATCTAAAAATTGAGATGGAAAAGCTGAACTTCTCCATTGTTGCCACAGAATTATCATTTGCTTTCCATTTTAAAAATCACAAACATGGTCATAATAGTAGAGCTATTTCCTCTCAAGGTCTATAAACAGTAAATTTGTTGAAGTCAGCATGATACCAAACTCAGTGATAATGGGAACTGCAGATGCTGGAGAATCCAAAATAATAAAATGTGAGGTTGGATGAACACAGCAGGCCCAGCAGCATCTCAGGAGAACAAAAGCTGACGTTTCGGGCCTAGACCCTCCAAGGGTCTAGGCCCGAAACGTCAGCTTTTGTGCTCCTGAGATGCTGCTGGGCCTGCTGTGTTCAGCCAACCTCACATTTTATTACCATGATACCAAACTCACTTCAGTGTAAACCAAGAGTTTAATGTTTAGAAATTCAAGGTCAAGAGCCTTCAATCAACTTTGCACATTTTTGTAGCAATCCCTGCTTCAAGTTCTCCTTTAATAATTTTCTTGTAATTGCACAGTGGACTTACATTCCAACAATTTAAATTCAAATACTAATCTAATATTTTTATCATACCTGCTGAGCTTGTGAAAATGAAGGCGCAGCAGTTGGTACCATTACATTCCTTCCTGCTTCTGCCAACTGCCCGTGACGCCCTGCTCCCCAAAGATAGACATCACATTTTCCACCAAGGTGCCAGTCCTAAACAAGTGTGACAGATGATTTTAACCTTTGCACACCATTAAACAAGTGTTTGGAATGTATGAGCAAAAAATACTTAAATTACCTCTGGCCGTGAAGATGCCCAGGACATAATTTGTTCATCCATTCCAGCAAACCATTTACTATTATCCTATAATTGAAAACAATGGAAGTATTCATGAAGGACATGCAGGTCTCCATTTTTACTCATGGAATCATACTGCTCAGAAAAGGCCCTTCAGCCCATTGCATCTGCACTGACATAACTACCGACTAAAGGCAGGGGGTGGGTGGGAAGGTTGGGAGTCGGTTTGTTAGTAATTCTGTTGATTTGTTCATTGTTAGGGTTAGGGATCATGGATTTTCTTTCTGTTGACCACTCTTACCTGATTATGAGGGGAAAGGTGAACTGGGTGTTTCAGAGGTAATTATTAGAAGGGAACCTCTACTCCATTTTTTGTAGCAGCAGCAGCGGGAGCGGTAAGAGCGAAGACCAGGGGGCTGCCGGGAAGAAAGTTTCCCAGTTTAAAAACTTACCTCATGCAGTCAGTGGCCTCTACTTTTTGCTGCAGCATCAGTGGGAGCAATGAGAACGAGGACCGGGGGTTGCTAGGAGGTAAGTTCTTCATTTTGGCAGCGGAGCTGATTGGGAGCGGTCAAACTGCACTCTCGGAAGGTGAGTAAATTGATATATTTCGGCAGTGGTGAAACCCAAGATACTACACGTGTAGTGTCTTCCACCCTCCCTCCTCGTCTGATCAAAAGAAAGAATCTGGTGTGTTGATAAGGTAAGTGGTTTTCTTTTTGTTTTTTCTCCCCCCCCCAGTGCACTAGTAAGTAGTGTGATTTGGTACAAACTTTTTTCATTTCATTTATCTAGCTGCTGATATTATAGCAGCACTAAGTTAAGCTTAAGAGTAAAAACAGCAGGAGATCCCATACCTGTGTAATGTTCCTCTTGCTCAATGTGGGAGCTGAGGGACGCAGCTGAGGTCCCTGGCTCCTACACGTACAAGTAGTGAGTCGAGATGCAACTCTAGTTAGACTGCATGACGGCTCTGGAGCTGCGGATGGACTCACTTTGGAGCATCCGCGATGCTGAGAAAGTTGTGGATAGCACGTTCAGCAAATTGGTCACACCGCAGATTAGGACTGCTGAAGGAGAAAGGGAATGGGTGACCAAAAGGCAGAATGAAGAAAAGCAGGAAGGCAGTGCAGGTGCCCCCTGTCGTATTTCCCTCCAAAACAGGTATACCTTTTTGGGTACTGTTGGGGAAGATAGCACAACAGGGGAAGGCAGCAGTAGCCAGGTTCCTCGCACCGTGGCTGGCTCTGCTGTACAGAAGGGCGGGAAAAAGAGTGGAAGGGCTATAGTCATTGGGGACTTGATTGTAAGGGGAGTAGATAGATGGTTCGAGGGTCGAAAACGAGACTCCCAAATGGTATGACAAGGTGTAGAGCTGGATGAACACGGCAGGCCAAGCAGCATCTTAGGAGCAGAAAAGCTCGGATTCTCTAGCATCTGCTGTCCCTATTACCTCCCGATTGGTATGTTGTCTTCCAAGTGCATGGGTCAGGGATGTCCCAGATCGACTGCAGAACATTCTGAAGGGGGAGGGTGAACAGCCAGCTGTCGTGGTGCATATAGGCAACAACGGTATCAGCAAAAAAAGAGAGGAAGAGGTCCCACAAGCAGAAGTTAAGGAGTAAGGAGCCAAGTTAAAAGTAGGACCTCAGAGGTAGTGATCTTAGGATTGCTACCAGTACCAAGTGCGAGTCAGAGTAGAAATGACAGAATAGGCAGGTTAAATGAGTGGCTTGAGAGATGGTGCAGGAGGGAGGGCCTCAGATTTTTGGAACATTGAGACCAGTTCTGGGGGAGGTGGGACTATTACAGATTGGACGGTTCACAGGACTGGAACCAATGTCCAAGGGACTGCTTTTGGTAACACTGTTGGGAAGGATTTAAACTAATGCAGCAGGGGGATGGAAACCAAATGAGGAGGCTAGTGGACAGTATGGAGGTAGTAACTAAAGTCTCAAAGGAAATAGATAATCAAGTAAGTGTGACGAAGGGGAAGAGTAGGTAGAGAGCAGATGATGAACGCAAAGGGACAGGTGGTCTGATGTGCATTTGTTTTAATGCGAGAAGTGTAGTAGGTAAGGCAGAAGAACTTAGGGCTTGATTTAGTACCTGGGGGTATGATGTTATTGCTATTACTGAGACTTGGTTGAGCGAAGGGGAAGATTGGCAATATCCCAGGATAAAGATGCTTCAGGTAGGATAGAGAGGGAGGTAAAAAGGGGTGGAAGAGTTGCATTACTGTCAAAGAGGATATCACAGCTGTGTTGAAGGAGGGCACTATAGAGCAGTGAGGCAATATGGGCAGAGGTCAGAAATAGGAAGGGTGCAGTAACAACGTTGGGGCTGCACTATAGGTTTCCCAACAGCGAGCGTGAGCTAGAAGTAAAAATATGTAGACAGATTATGGAAAGATGTAGGAGGCAACAGGACGGTGGTGATGGGAAATCTTAATTTTCCCAACATTGACTGGGATTCACTCAGCGTTAGGTGGTTAGATGGAGCAGAATTTGTAATGAGCATCCAGGAGGGTTTTCTGTAGCAGTATGTAAATAGTACAACTCGGGAAGGGGCCATACCGGACTTGGTGTTGGGGAATGAGCCCGGCCAGGCGGTTGAAGTTTCAGTTGAGGATTACTTTGGGAACAGTGATCACAATTCTGTAAGTTTTAGAATGCTTATGGAAAAAGACGAGAGTGGTCCTAAAGGAAGGGTGCCAAATTGGGGGCAAGGCCAACAATAGCAAAATTCAGCAGGAGCTGGGGAATGTGGATTGGGAGCAGTTGTTTGAGGGTAAATCTACATTTGATATGTGAGGGGCTTTTAAAAAGAGGTTGATTAGAGTGCAGAACAGGCACGTCCCTGTGAAAATGAGGGATAGAAAGGGAAAGATTGGGTTGTTGAGGTTGGGATAGATGTTTGATTACTCCAGGTCAAGTTGGCATGGCCGGGGGGGGGGGGGGGGGGGGGGGGGGGGGTGTGGAGAAAGAGGAGAGGAGAGAAGTGTTGGATATTCTACAAGGCATTTGGGTGGACAAGTCCCCAGGTCCGGATGGGATCTATCCCAGGTTACTGAGGGAAGCGACAGGGGAAACAGCTAGAACCTTAACAGATATCTTTGCAGCATCCTCAAGCAAGGGTGAGGTCCCGGAGGACTGGAGAATTGCTAATGTTGTCCCCTTGTTTAAGGTGGTTAGCAAGGATAATCCAGGTAATTATAGACCGGGGAGCCTGACGTCAGTGATAGGGAAGCTGCTGGAGAAGATACTGAGGGATAGGATCTATTTACATTTGTAAGAAAATGGGCTTATTAGTGAAAGGCAGCACGATTTTGTCCAGGGAAGGTCGTGTCCTACCAACTTGATAGAATTCTTTGAGGTAGAGACAAAGTTAATACACAAGGGAAGGGCTGTGCATACCATATACATGGACTTCTATAAGGCGTTTGGTAAGGTTCCCACGGTAGGCTGATCAAGAAAGTGAAGTTGCATGGAGTCCAGGGTGAACTAGCTAGATGGATAGAGAACTGGCTGGGCAACAGGAGACAAAGTTGTAGTGGAAGGGAGTTTCTCAAAATGGAGAACTGTGACCAATGGTGTTCCACAGGGACCTGTGTTGTTTATGATACACATAAATGATCTGGAGGAAGGTATCGACGGTCTGATTAGCAAGTTTGCAGATGATACGAAGATTGGTGGAGTAGCAGATAGTGAAGGAGACTGCTGGAGAATGCAGCAGAATACAGATAGATTGGAGAATTGGGTGGAGAAATGGCAGATGGAGTTCAATGCAGGATAATGCGAGGTGTTGCATTTTGGAAGATCCAATTCAAGAGCGAATTATACGGTAAATGGAAAAGCCCTGGGGAAAATTGATACACAGAGAGATCTGGGTGTTCAGGTCCACTCTACCCTGAAGGGGGCAACGCAGGTCGATAGAGTGGTCAAGGCGGCATATGGCATGCTTTCATTCATGGGACGTGCTATTGTGTACAAGAGTTGGCAGGTCATGTTACAGTTGTATAGGACTTTGGTTTGACTACATTTGGGATGCTGCGTACAGTTCTGGTCGCCACATCACCAAAAGGATATGGATGCTGTGGAGAGGAGCAGAGGAGGTTCATCAGGATATTGCCTGGTATGGAGGGCGCTAGCTATGAAGAAAGGTTGAGTGGATTAGGATTATTTGCATTAGAAAGACAGAGGTTGAGGGGGGGAGACCTGATTGAGGTCTACAAAATCATGAGAGGTATAGACGGGGTGGATAGCAAGAAGCTTTTTCCCCCTGCCAGAGTGGGGGCCTCAATTACTAGGGGTCATGATTTCAAGGTGAGAGGGGAAAAATTTAACAGAGATATGCGTGGAATGTTCTTTACGCAGAGGGTGGTGGGTGCCTGGAAAGCATTGCCAGCAGAGTTGGTAGAGACGGGCACAATAGCATCATTAAGATGTGCTTCAATAGATACATTAATGGACAGGGAGTAGAAGGATACAGACTCTTGGAAAATAGGCGACAGGTTGAGGGGGGAGATCTGGAACAGCGCAGGCTTGGAGGGCCGAAGGGCCTATTCCTGTGTTGTAATTTTCTTTGTTCTGTCCTAACAGATTGGGACTTGCGTTTTGGTTTCATTATCAGAGGGGTTTGGCCATTCCTCATCCTAATATTATGATATTTGCCATGCTTATCCAATTTTTTTTTTTTAAAAAGGTTGCAAGGTTTCCAGGTTCCACTACTTTTCCATGCAGTGCAATTCAGATTCCCACCACCCGCTGAGTGAGAAGTTTATTCTCAAATTCCTTCCGAATCTACTGCTCCTTACCCTAAAACTATGCCCTCACAAGACTTAAGCCCTCAACCAAGGTGATCAGCTGCTCCTTGTTCACCCTGCCCATACCTATTCGGATCATGTAACACCTGAGTGAACTCAGTCTTAACCTTAGTTTTCTCTGCTCTGAAGAAAACAATCCAAGCCTACCTAGTTTCTTCTTATAGCTCAATTTCTCCATTCCAGGCAACTTCCTAGTAAATCTCCAGTGTAGCCCTCCAGTGCTATCACATCCTTTCTGTTCGTGAGGCAACCACAACTGCTCACAGTACTCCAACTATGGCCTGACCAATGCTCTGTCCAACTCCAACATGACTTTCTTGCTATAGAGAAACCAGGTTTATAAAGGGACCGTACAAGCAATTCATTCCTACTGAATAGGAAGCTCAAATTACTTGTAAATTAGCACCAAAGCCATTGACAAATCTAAGGGTTAGTTTTTTAAAATCAAACCCTACATTTATAGCACTTCCACCGCATGCATTCTCATCAGTCTATGGGAGCGATGGAACTAAATGCTCCTCCCCGAGGTGTGTCTGAATTGAGTGGAGAGCATTGGGTGGGGACCCCACTACCTTCCCATTTCTATCCCAATTAAATCCAATGGCAAGGCCCACCAATACCGGTTCTGACTGCAACTGATCCTCTTAAGTGATCAGTTACTCTGCATATAAAGGCTTATATCCAGTCTTTACTGGTATTAAGTCAGCATCAGGCAGGTGGATCACCATGTGAGGAGCACCCCAAAAAAAACCTCTCAGAGGTTACTGTGATCTCCAAAGTAAGGTAACTTGTCCAAAGGACCTGACAGCCTGATCAAACAATGTGTCATTGGGAATGGGGAATCGCACAGTCCTTACCCCACCTGTGCCAACCTGCCACACCCACACTGTTACTCCTCTCTCACCATCACTCGAGTGTGGTTAAAGATCCAACAATGACCCTAGACCTTTGCTGGGTGTTATCTCAGAATTAGACACTTTTTTCCACTTGTTCCGCTTCAACAGAGCTGTTGGCCATGGGTTGGAATGGAAGTCTTGGTGGGCAGGCATCAACCACCTGGGCAACTAGTTCCTGGGGAAGGCCTGTCATTGCAGTGATAACGTAGCACTCCCTCAGTCTACAACTGAAGCATCAGTGTGGATTAGACCATAGAACTAGAAGATACAGTAGCAGATTTAAGGCATTCAGCCTCTACATAGAACATAGAAAAGTACAGCACAGTACAGGCCCTTCGGCCCACGATATTGTGCAGTGGAATATTCCTAATCCAAAAATAAATTAACCTAACCTACATTCCCCTCAATTCACTGCTGTCCATGTGCATGTCCAGCACTCGCTTAAATGTCACTAATGACTCCGCTTCCACGACTACCTCTGGTAAACTATTCCATGCGCTCACAACTCTGAGTGAAAGACCTCCCTCTGACGTCTCCTCTATACCTTCCTCCTAACACCTTAAAACTCTGACCCCTCGTGGCAGTCAATCCTGCCCTGGGGAAAAGTCTCTGGCTATCGATTCTATCTATGCCTCTCATTACCTTGTGCACCTCGATCAGGTCACCTCTCTTCCTCCTTCTCTCCAGAGAGAAAAGTCCGAGCTCAATCTGCTCTGAAATTCAGTGAGATCATGGCTGATTTGATAATATTCAACTCCACTTTTATGGCTTTTCCCCATAATCCTCGATTTCCTTACTGATTAATGAAATCTGTTTATCTTACCCCTGAATATGCTCAAAGACAGACTAATGCAGGAAAGAATTCCTTACCTGTGTCTCAAATGGGAGACCACTTATTGAGATTATGCCATCTCGTTCTAGACTTTCCCATATAGGGAAATAACCTTTCCAGATCCAATCTGTGAAGTCCCCAGAAATCTTGAGCAAAAACAGAAATTGCTGCATAATCTCAGCAGCATCTGTGGAGACAAATCAGACTTAACCTTTCAGGTCCAGTGACCCTTCTTTAGAACTGATTTCTCTCTTCACAGATGCTGCCAGACTTATTGAGATCTTCCAGCATTTTGTTTTAATTTCAGATATCCACCATCCATAGTTCTTTTGCTTTTCTGCTCCTCAGTAATCTTACCACCCATTCTTCTCAATTCCAGTGAATACAAGCCCAATCTACTTAACCTCTCTTCACAAATATAGTGCCCTTCTACACCTGGAATCAGCCTCATGAAACTTTTATGGACTACTGTCAAGGCTGGTTAATCTTTTCTTTGATAAAGGGCCCAAAAGTATTCACAACATAGAACACTACAGCGCAGTACAAGCCCTTCGGCCCTCAATGTCGCGCCAATCTGTGAAACCAAACTGAAGCCCATCTAACCTACACTATTCCATTATTATCCACATGTTTATCCAATGACCATTTAAATGCCCTGAAAATTGGTGAGTCTACTACAGTTGCAGGCAGGACATTCCATGCCCTTACTATTCTCTGGGAAAAGAGCCTACCTCTGACATCCGCAAACTTGGCTATGGTACATTCAGTTTCCTCATCCAGGTCATTAATACATAAAGTAAGTAATTATGGTCCCACTAGCTGCCATCAAGATTCTTGAAATGCTCCCCTTACCTCAATTCTGTCTTCTTTTGGTTAGCCAAATCTTGCTTATACACTACCCCTAACACTTCAGGTGTTTATGTTATTCAGTAGCATCATTGCCACATGGTACCTTATAAAACGCCTTCTGAAAATTCATATTATATCCGCTGCTTCCCCTTTATCGCTCTTTTGTTTCCTCAAAGAATTCTAGCCAATTTGACAGGCATAATTTTCCCTTTTCAAAGCCAAGCTGACTCTGCTTGAATGTTATGCACATAAATGCTCAGTCACATCCTTAACAATGGATTCTAACATTTTCCTAAAAACAGATGTTAAACTAATTGGCTTACTGTTACTTATTTTTGTCTCTTTCCCTTCTTAAACAAAGATGTCAGATAGACAGTTTTCCAAACCTTTGGGACTTTGCCAAAGTCTCAGGGTTCTTGAAAGATAAGTCACTGTCGAATTTTAATGTTGCTAATATTTTTCACAAAATCAGTTTCTGATGTTTCAATGGGGCTCTGTTACTTGTGACACCTGCTGACATGTTTTAAAATGGCCTGCTCTGTCTCAGAATGGCAAGCAGAAGCATGTACCAAAAGCATTATGTTTTCAGTCGCGCAAGAAGGTGGCAATGCACTAAACACAATCCTAACTTGCTTGTAAAAATGTTTTAAACATCTGGTTAATTCATCCCCCCTCCTTCTCCACCTCAAGCTAACTTACCATCACATGAGATAGATCTTCTTCTGGTACAGGCTCTAGATCTGGAACAGTGAAGCATTCAGGGAATGGTCCTCCTTTCGCTAATGCCTCTGCAGCCTTAATAGTGGTAGAGAAACATTCTAACCAGGACCACTCTGAGGAGTTCCAGTTCACAGGGTCAGGGGGGCAACTAGTATGATGAGGAGGCACTGGTGGATTACACAGGAGACGATCTAGTTGAAGACCCACAGCCAAGGAGGCCAGACACTGCATGTAAGGGCTGTGAACTAGTTGGTCTCCACATAACACGTGAGGCTGAAAGGGAAAAACATGACATTAACTGGCATGGCAAAGACTTTCAAATTAATAAGTCCTCACTATTAGTTACTTAGTTATCTTGTTATCCAGAATTCTCATGCAACCAATCAATGGGAGTAGGTTTTCTCACTCTGAAAACTGATCATTTGGTCATCTCTCTCCTTTTGATCAAACCTTGTTGATGGTATTTATGACTGAACCTGGCTGCAGTCAGCAGACTCATGCAACTGGCACCTCCTGTTCTCCGTGCATGCCAGATACCAGGAATTTTATTGCACTAAAACTTCAACGACAAGTTTTGGCACATAAAAACAATAACTTCATTTTAGTTTCAATATAAATTATTTTTAGTACCTTCTCATATGCATATTGCTCTTGCAACATCACAGGCAGCCTTTCAAGAAAGGTCCTCATACATGGTGCCATATTTAAGCCAATAACTCCTTGTTTTTTCAATGAAGTTCTACATGTTGCCAGAACATGATTTGCAGCTATCCATTCAGTTGGGCAGCTCACCACCAATACATCCTAGTAATTCAGTCAAAAAAAAAGTAACTATTACTGTAAACATCTCACACAGAAGAGACTAAATCATTCTACTTAGTCACTTGTCAGAAGTCAGGCAGCTGTTCAGAACTTGCACATGCCACTGACAAGTCAATAATAGAACCTTGAATTCTTAAACATATTTCATAAAGATTCATAAGCCAATCAAGTAAAAGTCTTCTCTTCATACAATCAAGTTGCACTTATAACAATAAATCTCCTTCAAATCTTTATCTTAAACATTAAGGAAATTTTAATTGACCATCGATACTCTGATCACGCTCATAACATAATAAATCCTGGTTTGGCACTTTCACTTTTGACTCTAGATTATATGTTTGTGTCCCACTGAATATCTTGACCAATTAAGGGCTTTACTGTATAAAATAACAAACATTTGCAAGTTATATAACATGGCGTGAAGCTGGATGAACACAGCAGACCAAGTAGCAGCAGAGGAGCAGGAAAATTTCACGTTTCACGTTGGGACCCTTCTTCAGAAATCTACAACCTTTACAAGGGTCCCGACCCAAAACGTCAAACTTTCCTGCTCCTCTGATGCTGCTTGGCCTGCTGTGTTTACCCAGCTTCACACCGTGCTTTCTCAGATTCTCTAGCATCGGCAGCTCCTACTATCTCTGTAAACGTTTGGAAGTTATCCTTTTGTCTCAAGTTATGTCAAAGGGTCAAAAAACATATTTGAACTATTATTACCGTTTCATAGAATCACAGATTCCCTAATATGCAGAAACAGGCCATTTGGTTCAACAAATCCACACCAACCACTGAAGAGCATCCCACCCAGACCCATCCCCTTACTCCAACCCTGCATTTCCCATGGCTAATACACCTAACTAACACCCCTGGACACGAAGACCAATTTACCCAACTTGCACATTTCTGGACTGTGGGAGGAAACACTCGTAGACACATGGAGAATATGCAAACTTCACCTGAACAGTTGTCCAAGGGTGAAATCGAACCCAGGTCCCTGGTGCTGCAAGGAGCAGTGCTAACTACTGAGAGCCCTAAAAAACTTACAACAATTTGTTCCAGTTCAGGATGGATTGAATTGAGTGTGACAATATTTCCTTTGTAACATAGCCATCAAATAGCTATTTGCTAAATTATACATGCATAAATTATACATGCATGTTAGTATTAAAAACCCACAGTTTACTTCTCAAACTCAATTTGGTGTTTTCTTTCCAACAAACCAATTTTCAGATCTGGATCCGATTTTAAAGCCTTCACATAAATTTTTAGAATTTACGAGGTTATTGCTCTGAAACATTAGGGGTGCTTTCACATTGCTGGTGCATTTTATAGGCCACCTCTTAGCGTGGAGGAAAATAATGGAGCAAATTTGCACAGAAATCATAGCATGCAAAATGTTTAGTGACAATGGAACACCATCAAAATGTAGACAGCAATAACAATATACAGGCGGAGTGGGGTAAGTTTCTAAAAAGTGTGTGCAGGGGAATTTTCATAATCAGCTCAATGCTACACTAACAAGGAATTATTGGATCTGGTTCTGTGCAATGACGTCAGTAGGAAGTATTTAGGAAACAGTGAGTTTGTTTTGTAAGATTTGGGTGATGTGTTAAAAATACAGGGAGAAATCTAGAAAACATACTTAATTTGAGCAGGTCGAAGTCAATGGATTGAAATCAGACCAAGCCAGGATAAGACAGTCATTAAGTACAGAAGAGTCCCTTCAGCCCATCCAGTCTGGATTGCCCAACTGCATGAAATCTATACTAGTGCCACTTTCCAGCACTAGACCCATAGCCTTGACATTCAAGTGCTCATCCAAGTACTTTATAAAAGTTGTGATACTACTCAACTATCCTCCCAGATAGTGCATTCCAAACTTCCAGCACCATCCAGAAAGATAGGTGAAGTCAAAGATTTGCAGGCAATGCGGAGGACAACTGAATTTTCACTTCTATATATATTAAAAAAGATATAAAAGATAGATGGTTAACATGAAAAATGATTGACAAAGTCTTCTATAGGCCTATAAATAAACAATGGTAGGAAGAGGAGGGCTGGAACTGATTTGACAGCAATAAAGGAATATACACCTAGAGTTAAAGGGCATGGCTGATGTATAAATACTGCGCATTATTAGGATCCACTGGGGTAGTGTCCCATAAATTGAGCCCTTTAGTTTGGGTACCATAAGTAATGTTACAAGTTTCAGTAAAAACCAAACATCAAGTGCCCTAATTTACCCAACTTTCATACAAAGGCTAATAGAAGGCATGGACCAGCTTCAGTACTGAATAAGGATTATTATTTATTACAGGTAATTAGATTATAGCTATATGTGAATAAATGTAAATCTCTGGCATATAATGCTACTAACTAAAAGTCTAATCTCCTTATTAAAGATTTATTCAATTCATCTGCTTTACCTGTCAGGCCTCTTGATCGAAGCAAATGCATTTTAATTTATCAGTGTTACCTCATTCTCTGCCAAGCTCATCTGCCTTAACAATTTGATTTGGTCCTGTTATCTAATGAACGAGCCTCAGACTTTTTTCATGACTGCTTTGGTTCCCATGCCTTCCCCACAACCCAAGGCGATGTGACACAATTGGCAGTGGTTCTTCATCTCAAAGATCAACTGCCCTCTGATGTCAGTTTTAAATACTGCTGAGATGGAAAATTCATCAATTCAGTCACTTCAGTAAATAAGCTAAACTGACTACCATAGATGAATAGAGAATTGGCAACAGCGTGGCAACAGACAAGGGGTTCCTTTTCAGGTTGGTCCTCTGTTGCTAGTGGGGTTCCATGGGCACCAGTGCTGGGACAACCATCTTTTACAATATATATTAAGGACTTGAAAGAAGTGAATGCACTGCAGCCTAATTTACAGATAACACAAAAATAGGTAGAAAAAGTTTTCACTAGAACATCGGAGGCTGAGGGGCAACCTGCTAGATGTACATAAAATTCTAAGAGGCATGGATAGGGTGGATAGTCGGAGCCTTTATCCCAAGGTAGAAATGTCAAATCAGAGGTGGCACAGCTTTAAGGCGAGAGGGGTAAGTTTAGAGGAGGTCTGCAAGGAAAAGGCAAGTTTTTTTTTTAAAACAGACGTTGGTAATAGCACTCAAGACGCATTTGTATAAACACATGGACAGGTAGATAATGGAGGGATACGGTAAATGTGCAGGCAGATGGAAACAACTTCCCAGCATCCACCTTTCTTGGGTTTTAAGACTTATATCACCCCCTCTTCTGTAATGTGAAGATTTTTTAAGACATCACTGTTTATTTCCCCAAGGTCCTAGTCATCTGTATCTTTCTTAATGGTAATTAAGAAAGAAATATTCACTTAGGAGCTCTTACGGCCTCGTTGATCTTGAAGAGGCCCTATTCACTCCCGAGTTAATCTTTTGCTCTTCATGTACTTGGAGCATCACTTTGAGTTCTCCTTTAGCTTATCTGCCAGAAGCCATCTCGCGCAGGGTTCCCTACTCCTGCCAGCCTTGCCCTTCACTCTAACAGGAACATGCTGGCCCTGAAACCTCATTAACTCACTTTTGAAAGCCTCCCACTTACCAGACATCCCTGTGCCTGCAAACAGCCCCCTGCAATCAACTTTTGAAAGTTCCTGTCTAAGACCATCAAATTGGCCTTTTACCAGTTTCAAACTTCAACTTGTGGACCAGATCTATTCTTTTCCATAGCTATTATGAAACTAAGGGAATAACGATCACTGGTCCGGAAGCATCTTCTCTAGGACATACTGTGTAAAACATTCTTCATGAACACACTTAACAAATTTCCCTTCATCCAAGGCCTTAACACAATGGCAATCCCAGTCGATGTTAGGAAAGTTAAAATCCCTATTATTACAACTCTACTATTCTTGCAGCTATCTGCAATCTCCTTACTTATTTGCTCCCCAATCTCCTGCTGATTATTAGGTATCCGATAGTACAATGCTATCAAAATAATTACCCCTTTTTATTTCTCAGTTCAACCCATGTAGACTCAGTCAACAGGCTCTCAACTCTTTCAGTACTGACATGATATTCTCCCTAAACAAAAACACATCTCCCCCTTCCTCTCTTCCCTGACTATGTTTCCGATAGCATCTGTACCTCAAAACATTGAGCTGATAGTCTTATCAGCCTGTTTCTGTAATATCTATAAATTCCAGTTCCATGTACCCATCATGCTCTGAGATCATTTGCCTTACCTGTCAGGTCTCTTGCGTTGAAATAAATGCAATTTAACCCAGGCTTCTCTTCCTTCCTGCTGTGATCTTGCCTGCCCTGTCAAGTATTAAGATTACTAGCAGTGCCTTTATTATTTAACTTGTTCTCATTAACTTCCGTACTGTACTGTCCTCAAACTTCTCTTCTGAATCCCCTCTGCTTTGGATCCCACCCGACCCCTGCCAGACTAGTTTACGACCTCCCAACTGGCTCTAGCAAATCTCCCCGTGATAATATGGATGCCTCCAGCTCAGGTGCAACCTGTTCCTCTTGTCCAGGTCACCTCTACCCAAGATGAAATCCCAATGATCCAAGAATCTGAATCCCTGCCCCTACTCTCCAGCCACACATTCATCTGCCAAATCCTCCTATTTCTACTCGCTCAAACATGTAGCATTGGAAGTAGTCCAGAAATGACTGCCCTTCAGCTCTTGCCTAACCTCCTGCCTAACTCCTTATAATCACTCTTCAGGACCTCATCCCTTTGATACTAATATGTACAATGACCTCTGATGGTTCACCCTTCCTCTTCTGAATTTCCCACAACTGATCAGAGATGTCCTTGGCCTTGGCGCAGGGAGGCAACACACCATCCTGGAATCTGAAATGTGGTCACACAAACAGCTGTCTCTGCCCCGAACCTGCAAGTCTCCTACCATTATCACCTGCTTGGGCTTTGCCAGTGCCTGTGCTACAGTAGAGCCGGTTGTGTTGCCATAGGTAATAAAATGTGAGGCTGGATGAACACAGCAGGCCAAGCAGCATCTCAGGAGCACAAAAGCTGACGCTTCGGGCCTGGACCCTTCATCATCAGAGAAGGGTCCAGGCCCGAAGCGTCAGCTTTTGTGCTCCTGAGATGCTGCTTGGCCTGCTGTGTTCATCCAGCCTCACATTTTATTATCTTGTGTTGCCATAGGCTTGGCTGCTGCTGTTGTACTCCTGAGGAGTTAAAATCTCTCCCCGCCATATCCAAAAAGGTATACTTGCTGGAGAGTGGAATAGCAACAGGAAACTCCTGCACTACCTGCCTGCCTCCAGTAGCAGTCACCCACCTAAACAGCTGAGCCAGCGGTGTGACTACCTCCCTGTAGCTTGTGTCTATCACACCCTCTGTCCCCTGTTTGCACCTCAGTGTGTCCAATGCCACTACAACCAAACATTAGATTTGTGAGGAGCTGCAGCTGGTCACACTTCCTACAGACACAGACCTCATGGACACTAGACTGCTCCTCGATCTCCCATGTCTGGCAGGAGCACACCACTGCCCTGTCAACTCTACCTGTTTACACCAAGACAAAAACAGAATCCTACCGTACCCTTACTTCATTGCTGATCGCTCTCCTCACTAAAGCCCAACATTCACAAATGCCCACACACAAACCTCAACCACGAAGCAGCCATTCTCAAAATGGCTGCTCCAAAAATGGCCACTCAGCTATAGCTTGCCTTCCTTTTCCTTGTTCCTGAGCAGTTGCTGGTGACTGAGCCAACTCCTCCCAGAATCATCCTCAGTTGCTTCTTGGCATGCGATGACACCAACTCCCCTTGTCCACAGAGTCTGAGCTGGCTCCTCTCTGAATCTTTTTCAGTTGCTTCCCAGCAGCGCCCTCTGTTTTGTTTTTCATTCTTAAAGGCAAGTTGCGAAAGGGCTACAAACAGTATGCTGAGACAGTGATAGGTTAACTAAGTGGACAAATAGTTGGCAGAATATAGTGTGGGAAATATAAAGTTGCTCAGTTTGGAAGGGAGAACAAAAGAACAGAGTATTAATTCATCGGAAAAAAACTGCAGAAAGTTGTAACACCAAATGGACTTGCACATCAAACACAGAGCCAACACACAGGTGCAACTGATAATCAGAAAGGCCAATGGAATATTGCCCCGTATTGGAAGGGAGCGGAAGTGTAGAGATGTCTTGTACAAGGGTTTGGTCAGACACATCTCAGCTGCTGCGAGCAGTTCGGTACCCTTATTTAAGGAACGATATTATCTCATTAAAGATAATTCAGAGATGATTCACTAGGATGATCCCAGCATGAGGAATTATCTTCCGAATAAAGATTAAACAGTTTGAGACTCTGCCTGTTGGAATTTAGAAAAATGAGATGTGATCTCATTGACGCATAGAGAATTCTTAAGTGATTAGTAAATGCTGAAAGGATGTTCACCTTCATGGGACAGTCTAGCAGGAGAGTGCATAGTCATAGAATTAGAACACAGAACATAGAACAGTACAGCACAGAACAGGCCCTTCAGCCCACAATGTTGTGCCGACCATTGATCCTCATGTATGCACCCTCAAATTTCTGTGACCATATACATGTCCAGCAGTCTCTTAAATGACCCCAATGACCTTGCTTCCACAACTGCTGCTGGCAACGCATTCCATGCTCTCACAACTCTCTGCGTAAAGAACCTGCCTCTGACATCCCCTCTATACTTTCCACCAACCAGCTTAAAACTATGACCCCTCGTGCTAGCCATTTCTGCCCTGGGAAATAGTCTCTGGCTATCAACTCTATCTATGCCTCTCATTATCTTGTATACCTCAATTAGGTCCCCTCTCCTCCTCCTTTTCTCCAATGAAAAGAGACCGAGCTCAGTCAACCTCTCTTCATAAGATAAGCCCTCCAGTCCAGGCAGTATCCTGGTAAACCTCCTCTGAACCCTCTCCAAAGCATCCGCATCTTTCCTATAATAGGGCGCCCAGAACTGGACGCAGTATTCCAAGTGCGGTCTAACCAAAGTTTTATAGAGCTGCAACAAGATCTCACGACTCTTAAACTCAATCCCCCTGTTAATGAAAGCCAAAACACCATATGCTTTCTTAACAACCCTGTCCACTTGGGTGGCCATTTTAAGGGATCTATGTATCTGCACACCAAGATCCCTCTGTTCCTCCACGCTGCCAAGAATCCTATCCTTAATCCTGTACTCAGCTTTCAAATTC